>NC_090656.1:47516244-47816244 GCF_040937935.1 Hyperolius riggenbachi
AGATTTTAATTATGGTAATGTATTATTTTAAAGCTATAATGGCCAAAAACTGAGAAATAATGATTTTTTTTCCATTTTTTTCTTAATTTTTCTGTTAAAATGCATTTAGAAAAAATAATTCTTAGCAAAATGTACCACCCAAAGAAAGCCTAATTGGTGGCGGAATAAACAAGATATAGATCAATTCATTGTGATAAGTAGTGTTAACATTATTGGCGAATGAATGGGAGGTGAAAATTGCTCGGATGCATAAGGTGAAAAATAACCGTGGGCTGAAATGAATAAACAATGCATATTGCCTGGCTTTTGTTGCACATGTACTTTAACCACTTCATGAAAAATGGAAGTTTATACACATCTTATATATGCACTCTTTCTGCTGAGTGCCATGGGAGAGCACTTGCACAAGTATTTTAACCTTTAGACTATGGCACAAAGTGGTTAATGTTACCCTAAGTACTCCAATGTTATTAAATTATTTTAATTTGAAAATACTAACTTCTAAAAATTGAAGATAAAAACAGTGCCTGAACTTGGACTTTAAAAATATCTTTACAGTCCAGTATCAATAAATATCATTTTTTGAAAAATCCCAGTTACCTTGAATTTCACATATTGATTTACATGATATTAAGCAAGGAGTGTTGTGAGGACAACTGGAGTAGGAGGAGATGAGCAAGCATGAACTTTTATGTTCACTCGTCTCTGTACAAACAAACAAACACAGAACATTTATATTGCGCTTTTCTCCTGGCGGACTCAAAGCGCCAAAGCTGCAGCCACTAGGATGCGCTCTATAGGCAGTAGCAGTGTTAGAGAGACTTGCCTAAGGTCTCCTACTGAATAGGTGCTGGCTTACTGAACAGGCAGAGCCGAGATTCGAACCCAGATCGCCTGTATCAGAGGCAGAGACCTTAACCAGTACACTATCCATCCACTGTACTCTACAGTCTCCTGAAACCAGTAAATTCTCTTTTGAAAAGTTTTCTCATTAGTGCCAATGTCCCAGCAGCTGCAGCTGAGCGATCAGGAGAGATTGCAGTGGTCTTGCCTAACCACTAGTACCTGTATGTACTTTTTCAGGACTAGGTCAGCCCATAATAAATGAAAAAAAAATCTATCTATCTATCTATCTATCTATCTATATACATGCATATATACATACATATATACACACACACACACACACACACACACACACAGTACAGTCTCAGTGATTTGGCACCCCCAGGGATCGGGTGATGCTGGATGCTTTCTGGTTGTTTGAGACTCAATGTTAAAAATAGGCCTAGCTAATACAGTACTATACCCCAATATACAGTATTACATACAGTGAACTCTGTACTAAAGCACAGTAAGTGAAAGTATATTAGCCATGGGGGAGCCTTGGTACCCAGTCTTTAAGCACAGCAGAGCACAAAAAAGCCTACGAAGGACTTTCAGTACTGCTTATTTGTGCAGGATGGTTGAGACTGCTGGTTAGTAGGGATGATCACAGATATGCAAATTATTTCAAGTTGTTGCAAATTAATACAAATTCTTATGCAAATGTATGCAGCTTGAAAATGGACCAGTCAATTTAAACCCGGGTTTAAATTGTTTGGTCCATTTTCAAACAGCATACATTTGCATAAAAATTTGCATAGTTTTAGAATAATTTGCATCTCATTGATCATCCCTACTGGTTAGTTGAGTAATATATCTCCGGACCTTACATGACTAAGCTTCAGTTGGATGCAAAACAACCGTTGTAGTGGTCCTCCTTATGCCCTCGCACCCTCCTCCTTTCTTCACAACAGTGCTTCATGTGATATATTATTGGTAGATAACTATAGAAGTTTGCTGTGCTGCATGGAATAGATTTGCCTCACAGACGGTGACCTAACATTGCAGGTCTCCAGCCTTATATTTATTGCTGTGTGAATACGGTGCACATCACTAAGGATAGTCCTATACAGTACCGTCAGCATCTATCATGACAGGTATGCTTCATCTTTGCCATTGGCATCCCTCCCACTTGGGACCCAGTCAAAATATGAAAAAAAAAAATCAATTTCTTAAAAAGAAACACTAACTGATTAAACGTAGATTTAGATATCTGTTTCAGGCAGAGATGCTTCAATAACCTTTCTAATACGACTATAAATACAAATAAAATGAAAAATCTCTGCTGAACAAATAAACATTATGGTGGTCACATCACTGGCATTCCAGACTTAAAAATATAACTGTTAATTATGGGAGATTTAAACAAAAACCTGTTTTAATAACGTTGTGTACTGTGTGTTGTTATGCAACAGGATTTCTGACCTTGAAACAAAGAGTGCTCTGGGAATTTGATGTTACAAAACTAAGGACTTAAAGGGACCCTGAAGTGTGGCTGCCATATGTATTTACTTTTAAATCATACCAGTTGCCTGGCTGTCCTGGTGATCCTCTGCCTCCAATGATTTTAGCCACAGACCCTGAACAAGCATTTACTGTGTAGTAAAAATAAGCCCAAAAGGAACCTCAGATCATTATTTAGGCTGTTTCCCCTGTAGCGTGACATTTTCGCCTGGAAAAAAAAAACGTATAAGATTTTTCTGTTTGGTGAAAATTTGCATGTAAATTTGTACGCGTTTTTATGTGACTTTCGTACGCGAAAATTTGCATTAGTTAAATAGAACATAATCTGCTTAGTAACAGCTTAATGATGACTGCTGACAACTTCCTGTAACCATGGATATAATGCAAATTTTCACACAAATAGCACAAAATAGCGTTGCCTATACAAAGCATTGTACGCGAATCCTACGCGATGTCCTAAAAAATGATGCAGGACCTCCGATTTTTCCACGCGTACAAAAATTTGCATTGAATGGAAACAACCCCATTCACTATCAGTTGCCAAATCAGTGCAAAAATCTGACATAAAACACATTAGTGGAAACCTAGCCTAAGGGCCCTTTTACACTTAATCAGCCGTCCTCAGGTAAAATGGAAAGAAAACTGATTTTGAAAGTAATGCCCATGTTTTCCTATGGCACAGTTCACACTTAACGCATTTTAACTGAAATATTTGTCACAATACACTGCTCTGGAAAAAACGTGTACCAACGCATACTAACGCACACTAATGCGTACCAACTGATTAAGTGTAAATTTCTTTCTGTCTCATTTGTGAGATAGAAAGTAAGAGACTCTCCAATACTAATGCAAATAGCAATAAAAGCTCAGTAAAAATACAAATTCTTCCTGACGGACACTACTGAAGAATGTTTCAATTACTGTCTATGTTGCCCATCCCTGTTGTATCACTGCTGACAGGAAGTAAAATGAATCTTTCAACATGTGCATAGACAATTAACCCAAGAATAAGCATTGTCCTTCCTACACTACCCACAACTAAAAATAACAATTTTGACTAGAGTTCTTCTTTAGTTATCTGTCAACAAAACATCAAACCAGGCTTCTGTATTATTACACATGAAACATATCAGGAGAGCAAGACACTTCTAGACTACAGACCTAGCAGTGAAATTTAAAAAAAATTGCATGTGGTCCATTGACTTTCATTACATGTGAATCGCATGCAAAACAATGCATGCTGTGAAAATCTGCAGCAAGCAGTCCTTTATCGGAACATATTTTTTTTTCATATAATGTAACACCCACTGCTGTTAAAGAGACACTGAAGCGAACTTATTTTGCCTATTTTACCTTATAATTCGCTTCAGTGCTCTAATGCCAAGTAATCCGCCGTGTCTCTGACGCTAAACGAGGGCTGCAGAGCCCCCAAATCACCGGGGAACAATCCGGCAGGCATTTCCTGGAAGGGGCAGAGCTTTTAGCTTCAGCTCTGCCCCTCCTGATGTCAATCACAGCGGATCTCCGCCTCTCCCCGCCCCTCTCACACTTCGTTCACAGAGAGGGGCGGGGAGAGGCAGCGATCCGTGCGGCGATTGACGTCAGGAGGGGCAGAGCTTCCAGCTGTAGCTCTGTGCAGCAAAATCGATGACCAAGTTGGTCGTGGATATTTGCAGAGGGATTTGCGGGCTCTGCAGCCCTCGTTTAGCGGTGGGGACACGGCGGATTACTTGGCATTAGGCTAATTTCACACCAGGACGTTGCGTTAGAGGGGGCGTTAAGGTCGCATAACGTCCCCCTAACTCAACGCCTGGTGGTGCTGGATCTGGACGTCAGAGTGAGCCGCGTTGTGCAGCTCACTCTGGCGTCAGTGATGCCGTGATGCGCACTCTTGTACGCATGCGGCATCACGTGGTCCCGCCGGCCAATCGCCGCACAGAGCGGCTGCTCCAGGAAGTAAACACTGCACGTCATAACGTGCAGTGCATATTAATTAGCCATGTGCCTGGCCGCTCTCCGCTCCTCCCCAACATTACTGAGCATGTGCAAGCAGTCTAACGTGGCTCTGCCGCTTAGAAAGTACTGCATGCAGTACGTTGCCTTGTGACGCAGCGTTACAATGTAACGCAACGTCCGCACTGTGAACAGCCCCATTGATTTTTCATTACTGTGCGGTGGGCTGCGTTACAGGCTGCTCTAACGAGCGCCTGTAACGTCCCACTGTGAAACCAGCCTTAGAGCACCGAAGCGAATTATAAGGTAAAATAGGCAAAATAAGTTCACTTCAATGTCTCTTTAAGATTTATAAAAAAAATGCATAGAAAAAGTTATTACTGAAAACAAGTATCGCCCACAAAAAAAGCCTAATTTGTGGCAAAAAAAAAACAAAGTTATTGGCGAATGAATGGGAGGAATGCTAAAAAGGTGAAAATTGCTCTAGTCCATAAGGGGAAGAACCCCTTAGTGGTGAACTAGCTAAAGTATCATAAATAAATTAAAACACTTTAAAAGGATATTAAAAAAAAAAAAATCATTCATCCATGTTTCACTATGTATACCACGTGACTAAACTTCATCTTACAAACAATTTCCCAGAACCAAATTGGTTTGTAAGTAGGGCACCACGCAGATATATTTTGTAATACACATTTATCAATTAAAATATGTAATTAACAAAATATTTCAAAAAGCACATTTTAAATCAAAAAAAAATCTTTGGTCTTACAGTGAATGCATATTTTTTAATTTAAACCTTTTTCGTTCCAGGACTTTACAGCTGCTACAGATTCCATAATCTTAAGCAGTCACTCATTTTTTTGGGGGAAAAAGTGAATGCATGTGAAGAAGGAATATTTAAAAATGAATGGATGTGTGAGTGAGAGGAATGTGTGTGAGTGAGATGAATGTGATGGTGGTTCTTGGACTACACTAATTTGGCAGAGACAGAAACCTGCTACCCGACTGACATATTCCATGGTGGTCTAATGTTCTATAAATGCATATGACCAGCTCTATTAAAAAAAAGGATACGTAAATTATATGATTTACTAATCAATTCACAAATTGTAGGCTGGATAAAATAAATCCCCCTTTTTCCCAAACATCCATTTAATTGCAGTTTGGCACCAACAAATATACATCAAAATTATTGTATTTCCCCTGACAGGAAGCTCCATGCTTCCACACACTGTTATGGCTCTCTGTAGAGAAACCTAAAACTGCTGACAGCCTTGAACAACGATACAACAATATTACGGTGCTTGGCAGAGAAGCGCCCTTGCGGCAGTGAAAAAAAAGTTGTAATTTTGACTGTCAATTCACATTACACTGGATATTATTTCACTGCATAGACTAGCAAATAAAAAAAAAAAAGGGGGGGAAAAAAACATACACAAATCTTATACAGGGCTACTGAATTCCTTTACACACTCAGCGGCCATCCTTTCATATTTACTTCAATGATTCTACAGTACCTGCTGTTGTAGGGAAAGCTTTAAAGAGACTCCGTAACAAAAATTGCATCCTATTTTTTATCATCCTACAAGTTCCAAAAGCTATTCTAATGTGTTCTAGCTTACTGCAGCACGTATTGCTATCACAGTCTCTGTAATAAATCAATGTATTTTTCCCCTGTCAGACTTGTCAGCCTGTGTCTGGAAGGCTGCCAAGTTCTTCAGTGTTGTGGTTCTGCTATGAACTCCCCCTTCCAGGCCCCTCTATGCACACTGCCTGTGTATTATTTAGATTAGGGCAGCTTCTCTCTTCTCTCTTATTTTTTACAAGCTGGATAAATCGTCCTCTGAGCTGGCTGGGCTTTCACATACTGAGGAAATTCAGACAAGGGCAAAGCTGTTTGCAGGAAGAAAAGAGCAGCCTGAAACTTCAGTGCATGAGAGATGCAGGGGGAAAGAAACACACAAATGATCTCTTGAGATTCAAAAGGAAGGGTGTATACAGCCTGCTTGTGTATGGATGTATTTTCTATGTGTGGACATCCTGTACATCAACCTACATCCTGTTTTGGTGGCCATTTTGTTTGTTTATAAACAAACTTTTAAAAACGTTTTTTAACCACTTTTAATGCGGTGGGGAGCGGCGAAATTGTGACAGAGGGTAATAGGAGATGTCCCCTAACGCACTGGTATGTTTACTTTTGTGCGATTTTAACAATACAGATTCTCTTTAATTCCTTAAAATGACTCAAAGTTAAACTATGAGAACAGAAATACTGGAGAGGTTATTGTTGTATTTTATTTAAATAAGAAAGTGCTAGACAATTCAGACTGATTAACTAGTAAAATGGATTATTTTATAAAAGTCATGATTTGTGGCATCCTTGTCATGACATCCTTGTCATGACTGACATGCATAAGTTTAACTTTAGATGGAACAGTCCAAGGTTGGTTAGCACAGCAATTAAGTTTCAAAATGCATTTTTATTCTTAGTGCATTTGTCAGCACCGAGTATGACAATTGTTTTGGGGCCACGGTGGGTCCCCTTCTTCAGAAAGTGCAGACATAGGTATGTCTGCACTTTCTGAAGAAGGGGAATTGCCGTGGCCCTGAAACAATTGTCATACTCGGTGCTGACAAATGCATTAAGAATAAAAACGTATTTTTAAACTTTATTGGTGTGCTAACCAACCTTGGACTGTTATATTGGATTGGATGCGGCTTTGCATCTCCAAACCTGCTAACTTTAGATGGAGACTCCGAAAGAAAAACAGTAGTTCATTCTTGATCCTAATGCCATAAAGCAATAAATATCTAAGATACATGAGCTTCAAAGGATTTTAGCTGCATACCCACCAAACGATTTTTTTCACGGATGACTTTTCGTGACGAACGATCTTTTGTGATATCATGCAACAGTTTTACAAAAGTTTGTTAAACGATGTTTAACAACGGCCGGTTGCGTGCAATGATCGTTCGTTTTAAACGACCGCCATGACGGATTCAATCGCTTGTGGTTGGAACGATCTGAATTGACCCCATTGCTAATTACCGTGATTGCCCAGGAGTTCTGAATACTCAAGGTGAATTTTCACTCAATGTTCTGATTGCAAAAAGTCCAAATAACACATCCATACGAAACTGAACAGCTAAGCGCTTTAAAAATAATGGTTAATAATGTTAAATGAACCTGTCCCTACACGCTTCTATAGAAATAAAGGGTCATATTCTATTCCAGGGGAAAGGTGGCTTGCAGATGCGAGCTACTTATCACCTGGCCATCGCACAAGGATTACCGGCAAATCTTATTGCCGGTTTCACTCGAGCGATGGCCGATCATTAGATAGCATTACTCAGGCAATGCTCCCATATCCCGGGTGATGGGAAGCCAGGATTTGCGCTGTAGGGCAAGTGGGCTGGGGAGAAGGTGGACAATAGGAAGTACTACAAAGACATCCTATTATGTATAAATATAAAAAAACAAAACATTTAATTGCACAAATAATCATAAACCATATTAAACCCAATATTGCAGATAGCATGCATCAATTGCATTACTCCATCAGCCACCTGTGCATGTGTTCCTTTGCCACAACCCATAGGGGTAGAAGGCACTATCCTTGCACAGTTCACAGGTCGTAGGAACTATCAATCAAAGCAACAGACCCTATTTGCATATGTAGAAAGCAAGCAGCATGTAAACAGCAGTTGCATAGCCACATTTGCATGTTCTTGCAAGCAGTATTAGTGCACAGAGTGTTAAACAGAGACCACAGAGCAACAAGCGAATGCAGCAGCACACAAGACCACAATGGCTAGTCTAACGGTCAAAGCAAATTTGTGAGGCAACATGAGCAGTGGAAAACAGCCAGTCACAGTGTTTGGCAGAGAAGCATACTTGCATTTGTGCCGATTTGGAGGCTTTCGATTAGTCCAGCAGACATAAACAGAATGGCTGAATGCTGGAGTGGAAGGTGTAGCTATGAAGCAGGCATGCCAAAGGCCATGGAAAGTCGACATGTTTCGCAGAGATACACCAGGCGTCATCAGGAAGCCACATAGAAACGTGTGAAAGCTGGCATGGTAGGCGGAGCTTAGGACGGTGAGCAAGCCCCACTAACTGTAGGATCATGCTGTCCCCGCCCACACAACAACACCATGCAGTGGGAGAAAGGAGACCGCCACATAAGAAGCAAATGCACAGGGGATGTGGGGCGGGGACGGAGAACGACACATTTCCTACAGCCATGCCCATAGTGACAGAAGTATACCTAGCAAACTACTAACATATAATCAAAACAATAATAAAACAAACAGTGATATGAAACTGTCAATGCATTATATAAAAGGATTATATCTGGAGGACTATTTATGTCAAATAGTAAAAATAAATCCGTCACCACACCAGAGGGGGCATGGTGCAGCAGAGGGAAATAGACGGAACCAGGCACAGAAAGAAAAGGGAGAACACAGTGTCACAGCAGAAATGCAGCAATATTGACCAAATCATGGAGGCCAAGGGAAACAGTAGCCTGCAGCCTATAAACCCATGTGGTCTTGCACTGTGATAATAAGCGATCCATATAGCCACTACTGGTGTTTTCAAAGAAGCGATCCACTGCCATAAATTTAACGGAAACAAAAAAAAAAAAAAAAAAAAAAAGATTTGCCTTATCCTATATAATAATAGGCAACTGTCCCTGCGTACATAATAAAACATGTGTCCCTGCATCACGCTGTTCCTGTGTAGCTTGGTCTGACCCAGCCTCACAGAGACAGGAGGACGGGGACGGGGCCAGGGAGGCGGGCGGGCGTGTGAGTGGGCGGCGGTAGCGCACGCATGCACAGTAACATGTGGTGGGCGGAGGCAATAAACAGACCCTAGAGCCTGTTTTTTTAAACGGGCTTGGGTCTGCTAGTATGAAGAATAAAAGTGCCTAGAAACTGATTTAAAATTGCATTTATGAATGTCAGATATGTACTCCCGAAATCCGATCTTTAAATAGCCTTGCAGCCTTACCCACATAGAACGCCCCACAGCAACAGGGTATCAAACCACTAAGGGAGTGTCACAATTGACAAAGTGTCTTGCGTTTAAAAACTGTACCTTAATATGGGATAGGCAACCCACGTCCAACTTGTAGCCACCTGCAATATGTGCAGCCACCACAAGTGTATGTGTCTGTGACTCTACAATGAGGCCTTCTGTTAGTTCCCAAAAAATTACTATGTACCGGTACTAAAGAATCACCAACGATCCTCGTACGACGCATGACCAACTGTGGAAAGGGGGCAATCAGCGGGGCCAGTGAGGCGTTCGACCAGAGAACATGCCAGGCAATGAGCATGCAAGAGACATTGAAAAGCTTCATGGTCAGTGCCAATATGAGTAATTTGGTGTACAGTGGACATAGCAGGTCTAATAGTGCTATGTGGCTCCAGTAAAGACTCCCAGGGAGTATTAAAGGACCGAACCATAGGCACAGCTAATATCTCACAAATCATAATCGCATTCTAAAAAGCGCACTGAAAGCAACCGAGAGTCATTCATAAACTCATCCTGGTTCGGTTCCGCTGCACTCGAAGAAATTGCTTACTGGGATGCCCTGCAGTGTGTGAGGGTGTGGAAGCTCCTTGCATGAAGCAAAGCATTTGTGGATGCTTCTTTACAAAAAAAAAAAAAGTGCTACGAATCATCTCGTCCAGGGCAATTGAAATGCACAGATCCAAGGTGACCTCACTTTCGTGAAATGCCAACATGAATCTGAGATTCCAATCATTATGATTAATCACAGAGACAAAATCATTAAGATCATCCACGGATCCCAGGACTGTGGAGTGGGTACAAAAATCATCTAACTTTTCATTACCCAATATTGCCCCAACTCCACGACTGACTCCACAGCCCATGCAGGGCTATGGAGAGGGTTAAAAAATCATCCAACTCCTCAGTTTAGGAAACAACCGACTCCAGTTACCCAAAAATTGCTCCGACTGACTCCACAGCCCTGACAGATCCAATCCAAAGAAAACAGAATATCATCAATGTATCTGTCCCACATATACTATACCAGTAGGAGGAGGAAGCATGTGAGTGACACTGAACATGAGTGAACCGCATTGGCTATAGGCGGCAACATTGGTAAGTTAACAGCCCCCCCCCCCCTCCCCCCCACCAGCTAGTCCTACTTGTAATTTTGATTATGAGCAGACCAGAGGTCACTGTTCTTGTGCACTTTAGGTGGTGCATAAAAAGTAGGGACAATAGGAAAATAATCTTTTAGATACTCAGCCGTCTGTTTATCAATGATGCGGCAACAAAAAAAAGATGATCTTTGCATTTTTTCAACCTAGAAGCAGGTACCTGATGGTAGCTCGCTTCATAATTAAGCAGACGTAAACACTTGTCGAACACCCCCATGACCAACACATTGCCACCCTTTTCTGATGACTACATTGGAATTCTGCTGTAAACACTGCACTACCAATCACTCCTCCCTAGATAGATTTAGGTGCACCGAAGAACATGGTGGAGGTTCTCGAATGCGGTTTTCTACAAGAGTAACAAATGTTTAGATATGAGTAGCGTTTTTTTATAATTATTATTTTGAATAACTGCACCCTTCAATAGAGCTAAATCACAAATTGCCATGTTTATCAGTTACATATACTATATCAATTCTGGAACTTTTAAATCAATCAGAAGGAAGAATGATATATTCAGAACAAGATGCAGCATCTAGGGTGAAAAAAAAAAAGAAAAAGAAAATCAGGAATCTGCATTAAAATGTTCCACAGTGGTGTCTTGCATATTACATAGTCATATAGGATGAAAACAAAAATGTCCATGTTCAATTTAAGCATACAGCTCCAGCTGTATTGATCCAGAGGAAGCCAAAACATTCCCTCTGGGAAGCTGAATCGAATTACTCTTCGGAGGGGAAAAAACAACAACTTCCTTCTTGACCCCACACAGAACGTGGATACATTTTCTGGATCAAAGCTTGATGATTACCCATTAATAGTTACAACTGTGGATATCATTAGCTGTAAGAGACTTGTCCAGTTCCTCTATAAAGTAGTATGAAACTCAGCATTTCTTCTTTGCACAAAAAGATTATTTACAGCATATAATATACTACCACAATTTTTTTAACCTCCTGAGCGCTATGCCCGACACTGTGTCGAGCATGCCGCTCAAGAGGTTTTGCTGGCCTCAGGAGTCCTCCCCCTATAAAACTATTAGGTTATCCGGCTGGATAAGATGTTCGCTACCACTAGGCTAGCTAGTATAGGTGGCCACAACCCCCCGATTGCCACTGATCCCCCCGCTTATACATTATCCAGCCTGGTTCCAGCGATCAGAGCAGCCTTCCCCGCACAGCTCCGGTCTTCTCTATGGGGAGGATCGGGTCTGCGCATGACGTCGGTGACGTCATGTACGATGCTCCCCAAAGAGAATACCGGAGCTGTGTGGCAAGGCTGCGCCGATCGCTGGAACAAGGGTGGGTAACATATAAGCAGATGGATCAGGGGGATCGGAGGCAATCGAGGGGTTGTGGCCACCTATACTAGCTAGCCTAGTGCTAGCAAACATCTTATACAGCTAGATAACCTAAGTAAAGATCAGGAGGTAAAGCAGAACAACATTCAAACAGTTAAATACAGGACTTACTTTTTCACTAGAAAGCTCCTTCAGCTTCTGCATCCGAAGAGCTGATAACATTATCTTTTGTTTACATTCCTCTCTTGTTACAATTAAGTATTTAATTAAGTAAGTTCCCTGGCAGTGCTGAATCTCCTAACATGTGCAGATCAGACAGAGCTCAGAAGAAATCACTGGGTACATTACAATATATAAATACTGCCGCTATGAATAAAATGCAATGGCAGCTTTCAGAGCAAATAAACTGTACATTGGGAACCTTGTAATTTGTAAAAGAATAATAATGCAAAAAAGCATATATGATAACTGTATGGGTTATAAAAAGTATTAAAACACATTTTTATTGAGTATTATGTCAGAGTTTAATACCGCTTCAAATACCATTAGGGCTCATTCACACTGAGTGAGTTGCAGTGAGTTTTGACTCACTGCACATAGCCCTCAATTCACTAAGCATTACCGCATTCGGTACTGCTGAAAAAAGCTGATTTTACAGATCACCTTCCCAAATTACAATTCACTAAACCTATTTCCACACAAAAAATAAAACCAACGACTAGTGAGGTAAATTAATGACTTGTGCAGTAATTGCTTTAAGAATTGTCAATAAATTGCAATTCACTAATATTTACACATTAGGTAAATTTGGCAAAAATGTTTGATATTTTTCTACAGCTCTTACCAGTCGATAACTCGCTCTCTCCATGCTCTCTCCCTGCAGTAAAATTGACAGACAGCCAACAGGGAGAGCCAGACAGCCAATAGGGAGAGCCAGACAGCCAATAGGGAGAGCCAGACAGCCAATAGGGAAAGCTACACAGCCCTGCTTCTCACGTTGATTTGATCTGACATGGTGGAAGGCGGTGCTTCACTCCCATAGAGCAGACATTTTATGAGGCTTTTCTGCATCCCTTTAGATGTGAAAATGTGTATTTTGGCGCACAGAAGAGCCCCCCCTGGTGGCTGCAGCACATCTAAAGGGATGTCAGAGATGCACTGGACAGAAAACCTAAACTCATTTACACACAGCTCCCTGCCTCACAGCTGGTAAGTGAGACTTACAGAGCCCAGTTTAGTGAATTGAGGCATGTTTGTTAGGTAAACTACCAAACTTCTGCCTCATGCTGAAAATATTTAGCGAATTTGGAAAAAAAGGTGTATAGTACCAAATGTAGTATTTTAGAACGTTAGATTTTTTTTAATCTCTATTAGAAAGTTATAGCTGTAACCAATTTTAATGGAAAGGCAGTTTGTAATAGTACCAAATTACTAATTGTGTAGCACTGATAAATGCATAATCAAATTTTCAATGAAATTGGAGTTACCACTCATAGGAAAACTGCATTGAGGGAATGGAGTATCCCTTATCACTCAGGGGCAGCTCTAGTGCTAGTTACAGATCCAGTTTCTTACCTGTCCAGTGGAAAATCATTTGAGACAAATGTCTTTTTAGAAATCAGGCTTCTTTAGGTCTCGTTCACACTATGAGCATTTGCAGGTTTTTTTTATGTGCTGCAAATCGCCTCAAAAGCGCTTGTGCAATGATTCTCTATGAGAGTGTTCACATGTTCCCAGGTTAAAGAGTTCACTTCCTGACTGACGTCAGAAAGTGAAAAAAAGAAAAACCTGAGCAAAATCGCTTTTCTAAGTGCAAATCGCAGGGAAAAGCTCATCAAAAATCACAGTATAATTTGCTCAGCGCTCGTCTAGGCTGAACCTGTCCATTCCGGTTATATTCCCATTATATCTATGAATTATTTAGTATTTATATAGCACCGACATGTACAGAGTAAATATTGTCTTGTCACTAACTGTCCCTCAGAAGTGCTCACAATCTGATCCCTACCACAGTCATATGTCTATGTATGTATTGTGTAGAGCAGTGTTTCTCAACATTTTATTAGTATGTACCCCTTTTAAAACCCTTTACTCGGCAAGTACCCCCTAGCATAGTAAACATTATCGCAAGTACCCCTTGACAAATGTATGTATGTATCATATTACATGATAATTGGTTCTAAACAATTTCCAAGCATTTACTATTGCTTTTATTTAGCTAAAATACTAATTTGGTGTTGTTTAAATGGGATTTATCATTTTCTAAAACTCTAAATTTGTTATTCTTGGTTAAGTATAGCAAGTCTGAGTACCCCCTGGAACCATCAGAAGTACCCCCTGGGGTACGCGTACCGCATGTTGAGAAACTAGGGTGTAGAGTATGTATTGTAGACTAGGGTACATTTTTAGGGGTAAGCCAATTCAATTATCTGTAGGTTATTGGGATATAGAAGGAAATTTGAGAGCCTGGAGGAAACCCAAGCAGACACAGGAAGAACATAAAAACTCTGTGCAGATAGTGACCTGGCTGGTATTCAAACTGGGGTCCCATAGTTCAAACCACTACACCACTGTGCAGCCTTCCTGCTGTTACCGAGTTAGAATTCTGGTTATAATTTGGTGCTCACTCTTGTCCTGCTACCTAGTCAGTGGGTGATATAGAGGATCCACAATCTGCTGGCAGCTGTGACATGAAGGCTGCTGTCTATTCCCTTACCTCTTGCCTAGCTGCTGATCTTTAGACTTCAGCAGTTTGAAAATCATACACTTGCAGATAACATGCAGCCAGTGGGGGTCACACTAGATTCTGTTCACCTGATCTGTATATACTGTATATTCTGGGCTAGTAAATATTACATTCAGAGGATCAGCACACATACAAGGAACTGGGAAGCAAAAAATGCCAGGATTCACGTTTCTCTTACTACAGGTTCCATTTAATAAAGTTACAATATTAAAGTAGTCTTTTATGAGTGTGCAATGTCAGGCTATCCTTGCCTAAACTTACTTTTTTTTCCTGGTTCATATAATGGTACATTAAAAACCAAAATCTTCAATTTTGCTGCAAGGACTAATGTACAAATAGCAGCTATTTGAGTAGCTATTCCATGGCTAAGATAAAATGCACAGTGCGTGTGGTCATGGATATCAGCTATGAAATTACCTCTTATTAAAGCCATATTCTGTGTCTTCACCATTCCTGATCAAATTAATAACTGGATCTCATACTTTCAAGAAAACAGACCATTTTTAAAATATCTTCTGTACATTAACCTAAAGTACCTGGGTTACGTCATGGTGAGAAAGAACTACTAGGACTGGACACACATCAATCAGCTACAACAATGAAAGTACATAATATTGATTAACTGGCCACAGAGGCACTTGGCCAAGGTTTTAGGGATATTGTTAGGCAGTAAGGTAATGAAGAGGGAGGTAAGTGTTAGGCGTGGGGTGGGGGTTAGTGTAGGCATGGAGAGGGAGAGGTTAGTGTTAGGCGTGGAGAGGTGTTAGTGTTAGGAGTGGAGGGAGGGAGGTTAGTGTTGGGCGTGGAGAGGGGGAAGGCTAGTGTTAGGCATAGAGAGAGGGAAGGCTAGTGTTAGGCATGGAGAGGGGTAAGGCTAGTGTTAGGCGTGGAGAGGGGTAAGGCTAGTGTTAGGCATAGAGAGAGGGAAGGCTAGTGTTAGGCATGGAGAGGGGTAAGGCTAGTGTTAGGCATAGAGAGGGGTAAGGCTAGTGTTAGGCATGGAGAGGGGTAAGGCTAGTGTTAGGCGTGGAGAGGGGGAAGGCTAGTGTTGGGCATGGAGAGGGGGAAGGCTAGTGTTAGGCGTGGAGAGGGGGAAGGCTAGTGTTAGGCATGGAGAGGGGGAAGGCTAGTGTTAGGCATGGAGAGGGGGAAGGCTAGTGTTAGGCATGGAGAGGGGGAAGGCTAGTGTTAGGCATGGAGAGGGGGAAGCAGTAGGAGAACAAAGGCGCCAGCAGGATAAAACCTTTAAAATTTGCTTGGAGGAAGTGGTGGACTTACCTCCATAAAGCAGACACGAAAGACTGAATTGTAGCAATCACATTTATTATATAGTACCACAAAAAGTGCAGTGCAACACGTTTCGCAGGCCAAGCCCGTTTCATCAGGCAATAAATGTGGGGACAAAACAGAATTTCGGCAATAGCAGGTTTAGCGCTACACCTGCTATTGCCGAAATTCTGTTTTGTCGCCATAATGTCAATAAAAAAAGTGCTTCATTTTTACAATAATTATGTATAAATGATTTAAAGTGTTTGCCCATTGTAAAATCTTTCCTTTCCCTGATTTAAATTCTGACATTTATCACATTGTGACAATTTTACTGCTGGCAGGTGATGTCAGAGGAAGTAGCTGCTGCTTGCTTTTTTGTCAGTTGGAAACAGCTGTAAACAGCTATTTCCCACAATGCAACAAGGTTTACAGACAGGAAACTGCCAGGACCATGGTCCTCACATTTTCCTGTGGGAGGGGTTTCACCACAATATCAGCCATACAGAGCCCCCTGATGATCAGTTTGTGAAAAGGAATAGATTTTTCATGTAAAAGGGGGTATCAGCTACTGATTGGGATGAAGTTCAATTCTTGTTCACGGTTTCTCTTTAAGTCTTATATGAGTGGAAACACACTTGGATGCAATCTCGATATGGTAGCCATATCACTGCCCATGTCAGGTGCTAGCAAGCACAGTGCACAGAAGCAATTGACAGGTGGTGAATCCACTGCTGTCCGCTTCCTGTGTGAAGAGTCCCGAAGGTGGCCACACACACACCGTACAATTTTTTTTGAATATATTTTCAAGTCAAGAATTCAAATATATTTTTCTGATTGATTGTAACATTTGAAAATCTGACCAATGTAACACACACACACTGTATATGTATATGCATATATATATGCATATATATATATATATATATATATATATATATATATATATATATATATATATATATATATATATATATATATATATATATATATATATAGACACACACACACACACACACACACACACACAGTGTGTATATGCAGTGGGAATGCGAAAGTTTTACCAACCCTGCACATCATCGTGAATTTTATGTATAAATCGTTGGTTGTTACAATAAAAAATGTCAGTTAAATATATCATATAGGATAGGAGACACACACAGAGATATTTGAAAAGTGAAATGAAGTTTATTGGATTTACAGAAAGTGTGCAATAATTGTTTGTTTAACAAAATTAGGCAGGTGCATAAATTCGGTTATTTTATGGATTACAAAACCTTTAGAACGAATTATTGGAACTCAAATTGGCTTGGTAAACTCAGTGACCCCTGACCTACATACACAGGTGAATCCAGTTATGAGAAAGAGTATTTAAGGGGGTGAATTGTACGTTTCCCTCCTCTTATAAATTTCTCTGAAGAGTAGCAACATGGGGGTCTCAAAACAACTCTCAAATGACCTGAAGACAAAGATTGTTTACATCATGGTTTAGGGGAAGGATACAGAAAGCTGTCTCAGAGATTTTAGCTGTCTGTTTCCACAGCTAGGAACATATTGAGGAAATGGAAGACCACAGGCTCAGTTCATGTTAAAGCGGATGCAAGATGAAAACCGTGTTCAGCTCCAATTATATAAAAGAAAAAAAAGAAAAAACTCTGAAAACCGCAATGTATAAACATTGAGAAATGGACAATAACCATTAAGTTTTAATAAATCAGAAAAATCCACCACTCCAAATCAACTTATATTGTAAAAAAACAAAACAAAACAAACAAAACAGAACATGTTATCAGATTTCTCAAAAGAATAAAAAAAATGGGGTGCAGTAAATGGCTAAATTATCCCAGGCCAAATTATACACGATGTTGTAGAGGTGAAGTATAACGACGCATTTGAAGATTTGGATGGCGAGTGTTGAACATGTTTCGAAAGTGCTCCCATAAATCACTTATTCACAAAGGGCTACTGGTTAAGAAAAGTCAGGTTGGGAAAATACCATGTTCTGTATTTTAGACATTTTTTCCCTAATTCCTAAAAATGGTCACAGGTGTGGTAAAAGTTTGGTAATTTACTGAAAAATGTTGCTTCAATTCACAAACCCTGCTTGGTAATGTAGTCTCACCAGTGGAGAAGGTTTCTGCAGCAAGCTGTGCAGACTGGTCTGCATGAGCCAATCCTATGTCCGCTTTTTAGTGAGTAAAAGACCTCCCTCTGGATGTGCATGCATGCCACTAGAGGGAGCTCTTCTGTGTATGATTATACTGATCTGCACATCTAAAGGGATACAGGAAAACCTCTTTGGATGCTGTGTCCTTATGTTTTGCCCATCAGTGCATCGGATCAAATGGAGTGAGAAGCACAAGGGAGAGGCTCTTTATATTGGCTCTCTGCTATAGTTTGTCAATGTTACAGCATGCTAATTGCTAGTTCTCGACAGCTGTACTGAACATCCCATTTGGCTTTACCGCATACTCTAATCTTTGTGAATTGACATTTACTGACATGTATGAGGGCTGGAACCCACAAGGGTGATTTTTTTAGCAAAACGCTAGCATTTTGTAAAAGCGCTCAGCTAATGTAAATGGATGGGGCAACTTTCACTGGAGCGATTGCGATTAGAAAAATTACAAACGCAGGACATGCAGCATTTTGGGAGCGTTAGCGCTTTAATGTGAAGTATGTAATCGCTGGCGTAATCGCTCATCAAAACCTGCACTGAGCGATTTTGCAAGCGTTTTGAAGTTACGGCACACTGTAACAAAATTAAAATTAATTGAAAGGACCAATCAGACTTTAAAACGCTAATCGCTACACAACCGCTGACAAATTGATACACTTTTTAAAAGCGCTACCTAAAACGATCATGAAATCGTTTACAAACTGCTCATACAAAACGCTAGCGATTGCGATTAGCGAGAGTGTTTTGTAGTGGGTTCCAGGCCTTAAGGTATTTACAGCATAACTTTGTAAGTTATCTGATTGGTTGGTAATTTCAGCTAGCCATGCAGTAACAACCCTAATGAACTGACAGAACATAAAATGTTTGGTAAAAAAAAGCCGTTTTCTGTATTAACATATGAGGTAATGCTTTGTGAATTGAAGGCTATGTAAGAGGTGCAAGAGGTGATCAGGGTGAATGAGAGACGATGAGGAGTAGAAAAGTGCAAGTTGCATTTAGGATTCTGTACAGAAGTTATTGTAGCAATGTCTGCCTCGGCTGGGAATACTCTAATGTGTATGTGTACTGGCTCTTACACTGGTATTATCATGAAAAATGTTTTTCCTCTAAAGCATCACACAAAAAAATGAATATAAAACACTGCAAGTCTGCCTTGATGTCTTTTGAAAGCATATTTGCACCTCACTGAAGAGGACTGATATCATTGTCGGCTACAGGACAAATTATCAGATGTACCGTTATGCTGGGCTTACCCGGCTGCTGGGAGGATTATCAATCGAGCCTATCCGACGTGTCCGAACAATAGAAGAAACAAGCGGCTGATTAGCAGCCACCCGTGGGGACGAGCGAGGATTGATCAGCGCGGACGAGCGGCTCGATCCGGCGCATAATCCGAGCCGTGTATGCCTGGCATTAGAGAAGCAAATTGTAAACAAATGTTGCAAGTAAAGTTATCTGCTTCCCCCTTTAAACACCCCTTCTCAGATACAGCAGAAACATCTCTGCCTTGTTTACACAGTGTATACACTTCCAGCTCAATCTGATAGTTCTGGACTGGCAAAGGCAGTCTTATTATTTAGCAACTAAATGACACGTATAGCATGATATTTAAACCCTTGAAAACCAGTCAGATGGTTTTAGCTGTTAATTTTATGTTGTGTTTAATGCTTTAGACTATAGAAGAAAGTTGATGACAATAACACTAACTGCAAGGCAAATGCAACAAATGCATGTTAAATACTGGTTAAAACTGCTCAAAAATTTGTATCAACCCAAATGTATATATTGATCATCTGTAGTTGTAACATTAGATTATTGATTAAAGTGAGAGACAGAAGAGTGGTTTGATGTGTTGTAATACACTACAGACAATGCACCAGCACTACATAAATGCATAATAAGAATAATGACTACAATAAATAGGCAGTTATATCTCCCTATAAAAAACAAAGCAAATAATAAGAGGATGAATATAAATGAATGCATATAAATAGCACATGATATAAAAGGAGTAGTGGTAGTAATCGTAGTTTCTGTTGGAAATGTAGAGGGGGGAAAAGCATTAAGTTTCAGTGTTTGCTGACCAGACCAGATTTAACAAGGATCACAAATGAATGCAGAGTAAGTTTCCCGCTGTGACACATTAATAATAAGTTCTGTATCCCATCCATCCCTGGCCATGAATATGTAATGTTATAAAATGAGTCCTTTTTACACAACACAACCTCAGACATGTATAAATAAAGACTATCCATCACAAGCACGTGAAAAATTAATGAGGGTGGAGGCACTGGAAATGTTCACTTCCTGAAAGGTAAGGTCAGAAATGGTCTTTATCAACTAAAAAAAATAGTTTTTTTCCATGTGCAACACCTACTGATATTGTACTCAACATAGCACATATGCAGTATACATATCTGCGCACTGCATATATAATAAATGCAGTCATGACCAAAGCATGTCACCAGAAAAGTATTACCGTAACTCTTCTACTGGATCCAAGTTCTAGAAGCCTCATTTTTAATTCATTTATAGCACAGGTGGTTATTTTTTTATATTACACAGGGAATTAGGTGTACACGGGACCAATAAATTCCGTACACAGCCATGTTGTTGGCTGCGTGTATCACAAGGCCTCTCCAGCATCACAAATGGGATTTATTCAGTGAAGCAGTAAAACAGCAATGATCTCTGCCAACAGATTATTACATTTTTTTTTAGTTTAGAGGAAAGAAATTGTCAGATGCTTGCCACTTGGCTGCTCTAGGTTAAGACTGCTCTTTCTACCTTAAGGATGCTTTTACAGTGGGACGTTACAGGCGCACGTTAGAGCAGCCTGTAACGCAGCCCACCGCACAGAAATGAAAACTAAATGGGCTGTTCACAGTGCCCATGTTGCATTACATTGTAATGCAGCACGTTTAAACAAAGTGCTGGATGCTGTACGTGATACTGGGCTAAGCCGAATTAGACTGTTTGCACATGCTCAGTAATGTTGGAGGAGGAGGTCTCCCCTCCTCCTCCGCGGCCAGCCACATGGCTAATTAATATTCACTGCACTGTGTGACGTGCAGTGTTTAATTCCTGGAGCGGCCGCTTTGCGCGGCTATTGGCTGGCGAGTCCACGTGATGCCGCATGCGTCCAAGAGTACGCATCACGGACGCATGAAGAGCCACATAACGCGGCTCAATCTGACGTCCAACTTCAACCCCACTATGCGTTGCGTTAGGGGCACGTTATGCAACCTTAACGTGGCATCTAACGCAAAGGCTACCATTCATAAAGCATTTTCGCATGCGGAAATGCTTAAAACAGCTGACTTTACTGAACACTCGGCAAAGTCAGCATTCATAAAGCCTCTTTCCGCATGAAAAAATGACACTACCGAGCAGAGTGATAAATCACCGCCTTGTGCGGTGATTATCGGAACAAATGTAGCAAAATGTTAATTCATGAAGATCACCGCAAGAGGTGTGAGGTAGGGAAGTACCGCTCACTCTGATGTGGCGATACCAATGTAAGTGAATGGAGACACACAGACCTCCCAGGCAGCTGCAGCAGAGCGGAACACGGAGAAATGTATCAACTCGGCAGCTTCCGTGTCTCCGCAAGCCTACCGCCTGCCTACCGCCAGCCTAGTTCGGGGAATCTCCGCACTGCTACCGCACATGGATACATTTTTATGAATGCCCACCCAGAAGTCTAAAAATCCGCCAGCGGTGTTTTCCCGCATCGATTCCCCTTATCGACAGCTCCTTTATGAATGATAGCCCAAGTCTTAGTGGGAAAGAAGCCTTAAAAGGAAACTGAAGTGAGAAGAATATGGGCTGCCATATTTCCTTTTAAAGAGAACCCGAGGTGGGTTTGAAGAATATTATCTGCATACAGAGGCTGGACCTGCCTATACAGCCCAGCCTCTGTTGCTATCCCAAACCCCCCTAAGGTCCCCCTGCACTCTGCAAACCCTCATAAATCACAGCCACGCTGCTGACAAACAGCTTGTCAGAGCTGGCTGTGTTTATCTCTATAGTGTCAGTCTGCTGCTCTCCCTGCCTCCTGCAGAACTCCAGTCCCCGCCTGCATCCCTTCCCTCCCTGCTGATTGGAGGGAAGGGACGGGGGCAGGGACCGGAGCTATGCAGGAGGCGGGGGAGCAGCTGAGACTGACACTACAGATGTAAACACAGCCACACAGCACGGCTGTGATTTATGAGGGACTGCCGAGTGCAGGGGGGCCTTAGTGGGGTTTGGGATAGCAACAGAGGCTGGGCTGTATAGGCAGATCCAGCCTCTGTATGCAGATAACATTCTTTAAACACACCTCGGGTTCTCTTTAACCTCCTTGCCGGTTATCCCGAGCTCAGCTCGGGGTAACCTGCGCAGGAGGATCTCTCAGGCCCCGCTGGGGCGATTTGCATAATTTTTTTTCCCTACACGCAGCTAGCACTTTGCTAGCTGCGTGTAGGTCGCGATCGCCGCCGCTCGCCACCGATTCGCCGCTACCCGCCGCGCCGAGCCGCCCCCCCCGCCCCAGACCCCTGTGCAGCCTGGCCAATCAGTGCCAGGCAGCGCTAAGGGGCGGATCGGAGTTCCCTCTGACGTCACGACGTCTATGACGTCGGTGACGTCATCCCGCCCGGTCGCCATGGCGACCGGGGAAGCCCTGCAGGAAATCCCGTTCTCAACGGGATTCCCTGCATACTCTGATCGCCGAAGGCGATCGGAGTGGGTGGGGGGATGCCGCCGCTTAGCGGCTATCATGTAGCGAGCCCTGGGCTCGCTACATGATTTAAAAAAAAAAATTTAAAAAAAGTGCGGCGCTGCCTCCTTGCCGGATTTTTTAGACCGGCAAGGAGGTTAAAGAGAAACCGTAACCAAGAACTGAACTTCATCCCAATCAGTAGCTGATATCCCCTTTCCCATGAGAAATCTTTTCCTTTTCACAAACGGATCATCAGGGGGCTCTGTCTGGTAGATGCTGTGGTGAAACCCCTCCCACAGTGTGATGTCAGGACCATGGTTCTGACATCACACTGTGGGAGCCTTGTTGCATTGTGGGAAATATTAGCTGTTTCCAACTGCAAAAAAAAGCAGCATCTCCTTACACTGACAACTGCCAGCAGTAAAAATGTCACCACGTGATAAACGTCAGAATGTAAATCAGGGAGAGGAAAGATTTTACAATGGGAAAACACTGACTAAATCATTTGTTTGTGTTGTTTGCAAACTGCAAATGTTAGCAAATGATGCAATATTACAAAAAAAGCTATATAACTGAAAAATATGAGATTCTTTTCTTTGCTACCAATGTTCTATTAATTATCTCTATTACACATACAATTTATTACCTCATAAGTTTTTTTTTACTGCATCAGTGTCACTTTAAAAACAAAGTAAAAATAAGATGCGAGAATGAGAGCAGAGTCCCATCAGTACTTGGCGATACGTATTTAAGAATCGCTCATCCTGCTTAGCGCAGTGCCTCTCCTCCATGTCAGATGTACTTGCTATGATCAGCGTTAGCACTGCAAGGCTCTCTCTGACATTTTCCTTAATGCGATTCTGACTTCTGAGAATTGGAAAAAAGCAGAGACGAATACTGATACGAGATGGGGAGAATGATCATTTAATTGGCACCAGAAGTTTTTAATTAGCCCGAGAGAGAGTGGGGGGAGAAAAAAAGCAATCTTCGAAACAAAAATACAGCCAAATATTTACCGCAAAATAAACAAACGGAACAGAAT
Source organism: Hyperolius riggenbachi (assembly GCF_040937935.1). NCBI lineage: Eukaryota > Metazoa > Chordata > Amphibia > Anura > Hyperoliidae > Hyperolius > Hyperolius riggenbachi. The sequence goes on from NC_090656.1 coordinate 47,539,986, forward strand.
TGTGTAATTGTGTGACTCAGACACACCAATCTAGCTGCGTTACGGCGGCGAAAGCTTTTATACGCCAAGCGGGTTTGTTCATGGTTACAACGGAGAATGAAGCGGAAACATTTACATTTTTATAGACCATATAACACACGTAAGGAATTGTAGAATTTAGTTATATTTTATGCCCCAGATTACTAAATGGTTTTCCAATAAAAAAAGCAGCAAGTTCCTTGGAATTGAAGGCATGGTGTGCAGACTGAATCATTGTTTCAGCTTTAATTACATTTTGGGCTAGTTGATGGAAGCCGGCGTTCCAGCCCTATCCTGCTCATACCTCTGTTACGGCACAGTGTAAATCCTTCCTTTATTTTGGAGAAAAACATTTGCCATTCAAAAAAAAAAATTACATCACTCTAACAAGTAGTTATAAAAGTTAAAGGGAAATTCTATTTGTGTCACCAAAAATGCTCTCCTATTTAGTTCAGCTGTATATGTTGCAAGGATTAATGGAAAAATTACTGCAGCTTGATTACTGAGCTTTTATGTGCATAACACAGTCATTCCACAATACATTGAACTGAATACGCAGAGAGGGTCAATGAGATGCAAATAATTCTAAATTGTGTACAAATTTAAAAAGGACCCTAAAGTGACATGTAAATTGATAAAAGATAAATGCGTTTAGATACAGTCCCCATCCTACATCCAACTAACCACCTCTCTGGGAGGAGGTGCCTCACTTGTGATATGATATGTAGTGAATGGAGGTGAGTAATAGGAACAGTGTTACTTGGTGATCAGAGGCTAAGATTTTTATTTTTAGACACCAATAAAATGACAATGCATTTCACAGGACCTGCCCGCTTCCTCAGGTCAATACAAGACAGTGTCTGATCTATGTATCTCCCTTACAGAGTGCCAAGATTTTTGCGCTCTGAAATGGAGATACATAGCTCAGACACTTATCACAGGGTAAGGTTCCTATTCCTTACCTCCAGTCACTACAGATTGTATCACAATTTGGGCACCTCCTCCCCGGTTCCAGCAGTCTGTGACTATATCCCGTGATCTTTTGTTTTTTTCTGAAGCGCAATTCACATTGACCCAAATGAGTCATTATAACCGAGTGGAGACGGTCCTTCTCCACATGCCCGAAATTGTGGTTTACTACAGCAATGGTGATCTTTTTGTCTCTTTTTCTTATCGGTACCTGGGTTTCCAAACCTGAAATGTATCTACTGGATCTCTCAGAACATTGTGCAACAAACTGCCTAGCAAATTTCTGGATTTCTGATTCCATTCTGAGAGAACCGTTGTCATGTGGCCTGGCTCCATAACAATTTCAGAGAGGGGACCAGGGCCGGCGCTACCATAGAGGCAAAGGAGGCAGCTGCCCCAGGGCCCTAGAGCTTGTAGGGGCCCCCAGTGGCTACAAGAGGAAAAAAAAATTCAAATCGGCCTTATAGTTTTTGAGAAAATCGATTTTAAAGTTTCAAAGGAAAAAAAATACACATTTAAAAACCTGCCGAATTTAATGGTTGATAGCAAATCCACCTGAAATGCTAGAAACCCTAAATTTGCAGGATATGTTAAGGAGATCAATAGGAATAAGAGGAAAAAACTATTTTTCAAAAAGACCTTATAGTTTTTGAGAAAATCGATTTTAAAGTTTCGAAGGAAAAAGTATACTTTTAAATGCGGTAAATGTCACTTTTAGTAGCAAACCTAACGGTAGTGTAATTTTACATGCATCAAACGAAAGCGCAATAAATTTCCTGACGGGGTTTCCAGGGGGTCCATACGCAGCTGCAGCGCTTTGGCCAGGGATCGCTATACAGCCGCAATATGGCTGTATGAAGATCCCTGGCATTTTTTCCTATTTTCCCAATTTTTTTTTATGTTTAGAGTGTGGGAATTTAAAGGGAACCAAGCACCACTTTTTCCCCTGGTTTCTAATAGCTATAGGGGCTGCTATGTTCCCCCCTCCCCTTCTAGCTGCCCATTATCTACTCAGGGGAAGGTGTTAAGATAGCATCTGTGACTTCTGGAAACTCTTCGAAGCAGTGTTTTACCTACTCCTCGCCCCCCCCCCCTTCCACTAATGAAAGCTTTTGTCTGCTCTCTGCTAATGTGTGCAATAAAACAATTACATCAGTCCTTATCTGCCTGAAACTACTGCAGTCGGGCAGGCCTCGGAAGTAGGGTAATAGAACCCTCAGCTAAACGTTTAAATGTAAAAAGTAGTAAAATTGAAGTTTTTTTTAAATTAATGAGCCACATTGTTGGCATGCATATTTAATGTGCTATTGAGATGGCCTGGGTGCTAAACATGGTGTTTGGTTATTTATATACAGAGTCTTAAGTGAAGTCTAAACTAGGGAAATTCCTTCCCTGGAATGCCAACAGGCATCTGGCAGAACACACGTGGACTGTGCAGCAGAAGAGTTAAAGTACGGCACACTGATATGTTTGATTCCAAAATGTAAAAGTGCACCATTTTAACCCATTACTTTTACTAACAATAAGATCTTATCTATACAGATGGTTGTGAAGCAGTTCAGTTATGGTTTTCACATACTTAAAATCACCTTCCTTTAAAGAGAACCTGTACTGAGTAAAAATATTTAAAATAAACACATGAGGTAACCTCAAATGAACATTGCATAGTTACCTTGCCATCAGTTCCTCTCAGAAACTCACCATTTTCTTCTGACAAGAATCCCTTCCAGTTCTGACAATATTTTGTCAGATCTGAAATATATCAGTTGCTGTCAGTAAAATATCAGTTGTTGTCAGTTATAGCTGAGAGGAAAACTGATGTACCAGGTAATGTCCATGTTTCCCTATGGCTCAAGTGGGCGATGTTACAGTTTAACTGTGTGCTGACCAGAAAGCTGTTATGGGTAATGGCCATTTTCAAAATGGAGGAGGACGGAAAATTCCATTGATCACAGTGAACAAACAGGATGCGGGACAGGAGAAAGACACTGAGGAGTAGACTACATGGAAGGCAAGTATGACTTGTGTATGATTATATTGACTTTTAATTTTCAGTTCAGGTTTTCTTTAAGCGCAGCATTGCATATATAGTTTCACACCACTCTGAAAATACCTCACCAGTCTTTTTTCCGCTCTTCTGCCAGACACCTACCACTGCAGTTCTTTAGCATGTTGGACCCTTTTTCTGTAAATGCTGATCGTTGCAAATGCCCAAACGCCACAATGGAACCATATTTGCAAGATATTTTGCAGCATTTGCATTAAAGTCTATCACCATGGTTAAAGCAAAAGCAGCACTTTTGAACTGTGATTCAACCACTGCTTTTGCCAAATGGTAACAACTGCCTGTTTGAACACTTACATTTGGCTACATGTACAGGGTAAGGGGTGTCAGTCAGTGGATGTATGGCAACCAGGCGGCTCAAGCACATAAAACAATTTAAGTGAACAGAACATAAATAAAAGACACCTGAAGTAAGAGAGATATGGAGGCTGCCATATTTATTTCCTTTTTAGGCTGGGTGCACACTTAGTACGGTAAACGACGCGCTTTTATGCGTATGCGTTTATATTGCGTTTTCCATGCGTTTGCGTTCCTGCACATGCATTTTTGCATTTTGCGTGCGTTTTAATACGCATGCAGTTCGCATATACAAAATGCCAAAGCATTATGTACGGTATGTGTTTTGTATGCGTTTTTTCTATTGCGTTTTATGCAAATCATTAGGAAGTCAACAGGAAGCGGAAATACATAAGAAAACTGTTTATTTTTCAAAAACGCATACAAAATTTTTTTGCTATGCAATAAAATGCAAAGGCCGCTTTCAGAGCAGATAAACTGTACTTTGGGAAGTTGTAATTTGTAAACAGGCAATATTATGAGTGCACAAAATCCAATATGGTAACTGTATGGGTAATAAAAAGTAGGAAAACACATTTACATTTAATGTTATATCAGAGTTTTATCTCACTTGAAAGAGGCAGCTCTGCTTATGCCAACACATTGAAGTCAGGTTCAGGGGAAACAAAACTACAAATAACTTATAGTGTTATCCAGACATTGATACAACACTTTCAGCGCTCATCCTCCAAATACTACATCAGCTTTCTTTCTCAGCGTTTTTTCCCCCCTTGTTGAACGGTTTCTCTTAACGTTCAGACATATGTTTGATTTCCTTTTAAGAAGCAATCAAAATGATTAACACCAAACTACACAAATGCTGAGGATGTCATAACATTAATTCACAGATGTCAGAGATGCTTGAAATATACTCCTATTATGAACCCACCCCATGGAGTCATCTTACTGGGCATACATAAGCTGATCAATGCTACGGTGACATAGGAGTGAAACGAAATACATGAAGTAAGAATTATAAAAGTAATAAAGAGATCCTGAACACCTCTGACGGTGGTCTAAGTATTCCTATGCAATATTTGCACAGTCCAACACAAAATAAAGGCAAACAAAATGTCCAAAAGGGATCACTTAGTGAGAATTTCCATCGCAGGTCAATAGTGTCATTGGCCTGGACAGCAATAATCTGCTTTAACAGCTGTTTTCCTCCCAATGTACATCCAATAAATCTCAATGTTCCGTTCAGGTTTTAATGCACAACTTTGAATTATCTTGTGCCCCCGTAGAGCTTGGAGGCAATAAATGGTTTTACTATGAATCACATTGCACTGCCTGAAGCACTGCGTTGTAGAAGACATAGTTACATTATGAGTCAATGACAACTAGAATCAAGGACAATTAATGGTTCTTTCACATCAAACTCAGCGGAGCAAAATAAAACTGAGCATGATTATAATTTACTGGAGTAATAAAAAATACAGCAGAGGGCAGATCAAATCCTATGGAAGGATCGGGAATCTGGCTACTCCAGAATACTCTATTTCCGGAATACCGAGGGTCAGGTCCAAAAAACAAAGCCGTGAGAGATGTTTGAAGGCAACCTCTAGCAACTCCGTTCAAGTGGCAATAGCAGCAATTACTTTACTACACAAAAGCCAAAGATCATTTACCAACAAAATAATTTGCATGCTTTGCACATCATTATTACTTTCATAGGTTGACACTTTTTAGTGTCTGTACAGAGGACTTTAAACAATGACCTAAGTCTCCCTTAAGCTCACAATTTAATATCCCTACCACAGTCTAGAACAGGGGTGTCAAACTCAAATATAAAGTGGGCCGAAATTATACACTGGGACCTAGTCACGGGACAACCTCAATATCTACTGGCCACCTTATTAAGTTTCCAGGTGTCTAATGGCCCCCCTCCAACCTCTACACAGTTTCGTGTTGTCTAGAGGCCCCCACCCTCCCCTATACAGTACCTTGGTGTTTAGTGCTTTCCCCTACCTAATCCATATGGCTTCCCTGGTGGTCTAGAGTGGGCCAAACATAATGCAAAACGGTGAAACCACTTGAGGGCAAAATTGAATGGCTCTGAGGGCCAGATTTGGCCGCGGGCCAGAGTTTGACATGTATGGTCTAGAAGCAAATAGAATTGTTTGCAAGATGGGAGACAATTATCCTAAAGGTGGCTACTAATGATCCAATCTTTTTCATCCAATTTCACCAAATCTATGTAGTATAAGAGTAAATTGAGCGAATATATTGAATGGATAATTTAGGCAGTTACCTCATATTACATAGAAATGGTAAGATTGGATGAAAAAGATTGTATCGTTAGTGACCACCCTAATGGTGGCCACTAATGATTCAATTTCTAGCGAAAAATCGTTTGAGTGATCACATAATTCTCATTGGAAGAAAAATCGTTCACTACTAGAGATGGCCCGAACGGTTTGCCGGTGAACGGTTCCAGGTGAGCTTTGGGTGGTTCGCTTTTGTCTGCGAAGGCGAACTTTTGCGGAAGTTATATTAGCCCCATAATGCTCCATTAAGGTCAACTTTAACCCTCTCCATCACAGTCAGCAAGCACATTATCACCAATCAGACTACACTCACTCCTGAAGCCTCCTCCCCCCCCCCCCCCCCCCTTATAAAAGGCAAGGTTCTCCAGCCGTTTTACTCACTCGTCTTACTTCAGTAATTAGTTAAGGGACAGCTGCTGACAGACTCTGCTAGGGAGAGCTTAGTTAGGCTTGTTATCTTGCTCATAGGCTGATGGTTATTCCTTATATTGCACCCCACAACAGCTCCCTCCTTCCTCTCTCCCTCCTCCCACTCTCCCTCCCTCGCTCCTCCCTCCTCCGGAGGAGGGTCTTGTCTTCCAGGGAATTGTAGGATTTCAAAAGCCAGCTTACATACATTGGCCAGGAATTGAACCCAGGTCTAGTGCTTGGTAGGATGGAGGGGAGGAGGGAGGGAAGGGAGCATTACACTTCCTGATGTTGTAAAGCAGTGTAGGCCTGCAATTGAACATTCAATGAGATTTGTGACTTTAAAACACTGGTTTGTGTCAAATCCAGATTTTTTTTCCGGGACTTGTGATGTCTATTCCACTTAACCATGTCTCCCTCCAGGTATTAGTCCCCTTGAAACATCTTTTCCATCACTTTTGTGGCCAGGATAATTTTTTCTAATTTTCCAAGTTCGCCTCTCCATTAAAGTCTATTGCGGTTCGCGAACCTAAAATCGGAGGTTCGAGCCATCTCTATTCACTACACCATCAACAAACCAATCTTTTCTTCCTATCAAAACTATCAGGAAAATCCAAATTTCAGTTTGACGAAAATCCAATCGGAAGTAATCAATTGTGCCCATCAATGGAGATTATGTACAACCAATCTGATCAGAATTTCTCATCACTCAAATTATTTTGGCTAGAAATTGGACTGTTAGTGGCCACCTTTACAGTATATTTATGGGTTGGAGGAGGGAGGGGCATCTTGGAGGAATCCCTTGGAACACAAACAGAACACACAAACCTATGTAGATCATTAGTGGCCACCATTAGGGTCATCAATACAACATAACCAATCAGGATACAGAGAGGACATGGAGGACCTGATGGGGAACTGCAAGATAACCAAGTTACACCCACTATGATACAAGACCAATCACACTCTGTCCTAGGAATTAATTTTTTTAAATTTTATTTTACGGGGAGCGCACTGCAGTTCCCCACCAGGTCCTCTGTATTTTGTCAGTTAGAAGGAGGAGGTAATAAATTCCTAGGACAGAGTGCTATTGGTCTTGTGTCATAGTGGGTGTAACTTACTTGGTTATCTTGCAGTTCCCCATCAGGTCCTCCATGTCCTCGCTGTCCTCAACCTCCTCCCCCGCTCTACTTACCTGGGGCTTCCTCCAGCCTCTTGCAGCTGACCCATGTCCCATGCCGCAGCTCCGCTCTCAGCCGCCAGCACGGGGTCCCTGCCGGTGCAGAGGCCGAACCTCCTCTAGTGCGCCTGCATGGGCGCCGCTGTCAATCAGGTCCACGTGGTCCGCGGTGTACTGCCCAGGCGTAGTAGAAACGACCTCGAGGTCGCCCTCGGCACCGGCGGGGACCCCAGGCCGGCGGCTGAGACCGAAGCTGTGGCATGGGACAGGAGTCAGCTGCCAGGAGCTGGAGGAAGCGCCGGATAAGTAGAGCGGGTGGCAAGATTTTTTTGCCGGAGGACTCCTTCAAATGCATTTATTAAATGTGAGCGCTTCCAGCTATTATTCCTTAAGTAAATGCATTCATGGCTCACCAAGACAAAATGGAATGACTTGTATGGCTTCACCCACTGTCCTGAAATGGTGCATCGTGGGTGTTTCAGACAAGAGGAAATTACCTTCTGTAAGGAAGCAAAGTATAACATATATTTTATTTGGAAACAGACACAGAAAATAGCACATATTTTACTTTCTTCCCCTTCCCGTCGTATTACTGTGACTTAGGAAAATGCCTTGTACTTAATACTTTCCCTCTGTTGTGTGCTATCAGAAGGCAATTATAGTTACCACCCTAAAATTGCCTTCTTTAACTAGGATCCAGTGATTGTATTACGTCCAGTTCTTGTGCAGGCTCAGGCTAGCTTAATCTTACAGCAGCTATTAACAGGCTGGCCTGTGATATTTCCACTTGCTTAATCATTTGGAAGGATGTTATATGAAGTTCTGAAAGTAATTTGAGTTTTGTAAGAAGTCCCCTCCTTAATCTGCTGCTACTGCTGTGTTGAATCCTCTGTAATATCTAAACCCTTAATGCACAGGCTCACATGGCAATCCCCAATCACATGTCATATCACCCTGCATTACTCTGTTACGACCATAACTATTTAAAGGAATAATCTTCTAAAGAACCATGCAAGGGAAACTTGCTGCTCAGCACAATCCCTAACTTGCTATTAACTTGCAGAAATAAAATAGACTAACTTTTACATAGCAGTGTGACTTCCCTGCTATAATATAGTCCTAAGGCCCATTACTTACAGAAGGTGCGCAGCTGTCACCAGTGAAAGACAGCAAACTACAAATCAGTCATTTCCACTATGACCTGGCCAGCATGTTGGGCAAATAACCAGGGCTAAATTTGCAATTCTGAAATCTGGAAAATAACTCCCAAGAGTTGTGGTTCACCATGAGCTTGCTGGTCAATCTGTAACTCTGGGTGTTTCCAGTCCTACCCCATAGAGCCACATTAATCCATGCCAAGCACTGATGAGGATCAACCAGTCTGAAACAGTCTGTATGCATTTTGGATTATTGTGACTGTAATATTAACAAGTTGCAAAACCATTGCATTCCAGCAGATCTGGAGGTGTGTTTAGCTATCAAAGACAACAAAGGATAATTTGCATAATCAGCAGTGCTGCATTGTGGGGCACCTAAGAGCTCACTCCAACCTGAATAATTGCAAATACCTTCTGTTTTAAGAAGACAACGTTCTGTTTCATATAGCATTTTAGCAAGGAGGCTTTTTGATCCTTTTTGGTCCCTTACACACTCCTAGGAGTTCTGGTTCACCATGAGTTTGCTGGGCAACCTCTAAGCCATGCACTGATGAGAGTCAACCAATCCGAAACAGTCTGTATGCATGTTGGATTAGTTTGGTTCTGTAATATTAAGCACTTGGTTTTTCCCCTTAAAAAACCAGAGCAATTTTCACCCGTCAGAGCTCCTTCCATTTAGTCACCTATAACTTTATTACTACTTATCAAAACGAAACAATCTATATCTTTTTTTTTTTTTTGCCACCTTTCTTTGGGGGGTACTTTTTGCTATGAATTATTTTATTCTAACTCAGTTTTAATGGGAATAATCAGAAAAAAATTGAAAAAAATCATTATTTCTCAGTTTTTGCCCATTATAGTTTCAAAATAAAACATGCTACCGTAATTAAAATCGACATTTTATTTGCCCATTTGTCTCGGGTAATTGCAGCGTTTAAAAAATTTTCCTAGTACAATGTATGGCGGCAATATTTTATTTGGAAATAAAGGTGCATTTTTTCAGTTTTGCGTCTATCCCTAATCACAAGCCCATAATTTATAAAGTAATTGTAGTATACAGGTTTTATATCCATATTAAAAAAGTTCAGTCCCTAAGGTAACTTTTTTCACAGGGGGAATTACATCAATGAATGAGACTTTTTTCCCCATTCATTGATCTAGCTGCTAACGATCAGCGGTAATGAGGAGCGGTACCGAGCACGGGGGGCGCAGTGGGAGGGACGTAGTAGCTACGCCCCTGCACAGTGTTGTTGCATTTTGCAGGGGCGTAGTTACTCGTCCCGGCAGAGGGGAAGTGGTTTGTTACATCTTAGCCTAGGCTACACATCACTGGAAGGGTGGGGTTACATACCAATACTTACATTTAGCATAAAGATATAGGAAGTTTTCCCGTGGGCGTAAAAATCACCCCTGCGACCCCTGCCATTGCAAGTGGGCCCAGAGGCTTTGGGGGCCCCTCCTCTTCCGTCTCATCAACTGCAAGTGAGGCCAATTAGCAAAAAAACTCCCTGTGCATTCAAAAAAGTCCCTGCCAGCTCCTCCCACCATGCAGAGTAGCGGGAGTGTCTGTATTTTTTTCCTCGTTCCAGATGATGCTTCACAGTAGAACATTTCCTGCTGCCATTTGCTGGCTCCCGATCATCTGACCCTCATGGGGTTTAGGGAACAAGGGGGCTCCATGCTATGATTTTTGCAGGGGGGCCCTATTAAGTCTAGTTACGGCTCTGAATGTTTCTGATGCTGAAACCAGGATAATTAATGTAAAATTGGGTATCCTGAATAATTTGGTACATTATGCTTTATGTTGTTGGCGTACCTCTAATATAGAGAGGTTTCACCTGACAAACTCTCAGCCATCTCTCATCGTGAAAGGAAACCAGTCTCAGGGCTCATTCACACTAAAATAACTTTTTCTAAGCGCTTTGTGATTTTAAAAGCTCCTGCTAATGTTACGGTGTGTGTTCACACTTGAGCAATGCAATTTTGTAGAAATCCCCCATGGCATTGTATTAGCAAGAGCTATTCAAATCCCTAGCGCTTAAAAAGCTCTTGCAGTGCAAATCGGCCCTCAAAGTCCACTCTTTAAAGTAGCACCAGCCACTGCAATGAAGGCCTTGTTCAATTTACTTTTTCTCCTGATATTTAACACTTTATCATTCAAATGCATTTTTTTTTCAAACTCAGCATACCTTCAGGCTAATTTCACACCAGGACGTTGCGTTATAGGGGGCGTTAAGGTCGCATAACGTCCCCCTAACGGAACGCCTGGTGGTGCTGGATCTGGACGTCAGAGTGAGCCGCGTTGTGCAGCTCACTCTGGCGTCAGTGATGCCGTGATGCGCACTCTTGTGCCAATCGCCGCACAGAGCGGACGCTCCAGGAAGTAAACACTGCACGTCACAACGTGCAGTGCATATTAATTAGCCATGTGCCTGGCCGCTCTCCGCTCCTCCACAAGATTACTGAGCATGTGCAAGCAGTCTAACGCGGCTCAGCCGCGTCTAAAGTACTGCATGCAGTACGTTGTCTTGTGACGCAGCGTTACAATGTAACGCAACGTCCGCACTGTGAACAGCCCCATTGATTTTTCATTACTGTGCGGTGGGCTGCATTACAGGCTGCTCTAACGTGCGCCTGTAACGTCCCACTGTGAAAGCAGCCTCAGGGTATGTCCCAACTCATTTTAAGGCTTCACAGCAGTGCTCCTTCTGTCGGGTAAAGTTGCATCACAGTTTGGAGAATCGTATTTTATTAATAATAATCAAGAAAAAGAAAACCAGCCAACATGAGGCGATACAGAGATTCTCTCTTTTCGTACAAAATATTGGAATAAATAATATCCTACACATCACCCCTATCCACACGCCCCTGGCAAACCCCACATCCACACACCCATACAGCGCTGCCCACAATCACCCACACCCCCGGCTATACCCAGCTCATCCACCCCACTGCTCTCTACATTGAAAGTAAATGTTTTTACACACAGGGAATGTTTTCAAATGTTCTCTTATGTACCTAAGAGTATGTATGTACTTAAATTTTAGTTTAGGGAGTTTAATCAAACTTAAAATAAAAAAATCAGACAAATACCAATTTCCTTCTCCTTTAACAAAGATGTCCAAAAATATATAGTATTCTAAGCCAAGCATAATAAACTCCAGCCTTGTAATAGTGCCATAATCAATACATAAAACAGGATAAAAAAATGAAACTCTCACAATGCGAAAACCTTTTTCCCTTTCCTCTGCGCAGTCAGATGTTAAATAAGAAATAAATAGGGAATAGACAGCGCTAAGTCCACTGAGACAACTGCATAAAGAGCAGATTTCTCAAGTGCTGTAAACAGGCAAACGCAGATGTAGATCTATCATACATATAATGCAACAGATACAAAAGCACAGTTTTAAATATTTGAATGTAAAAATACAGCAAGCTTTCAGAGCCCATTAGGGGGTAAAGTCTGGCCTCTAAGCTTGTAACTGTGCTGTGCGCTTAAAAATAAATAGGCTATTGAGTGTAGCAGATCTATTTTCACACTACGACTAGTGTTTTATTTACCTGTTTTTTGAGGCCATGAAAAACAGATACTTCATGTAGTGGCTGGCAAGATGTTTAGTTTGCCGGAAAACAGTGAGGAATAGTACCATTTCTACCCCATCACATACAAAGCAAAACAGAAGCAATGTGCAACAGGTCTGCTCTAAAGTATGCCTGAGTATCTTTTATGAACAGCCAACCCAATACATCCCCAAAAGTTCTAGGGTGCCAGACCAGCTTGTGTGAGCACATTGTCCCCCTTCTTTACCCGCCCACTTGAAGCCACACTATCCTCCCTCCCATCACTATAGAGCAGTATGCATCTCCCTGGTATGCCAGAGCATTGCTACTGCACGGTGCTAGGTCACCAGTGTCAACCGCAGGCGATTCAGATATTCAGGCAGGGAACACACTTGACAGTTTTCGTACGCGATTTCTGCACAGAAAAGAAAAACTGAGAACTCATGTTAATCAATGGGCTAGTTCACACTTAAGGTTTTTTTCCCGCGCAGAAAAAAACCCAGACATTCTGCATCATGATTCTGCACATGTCAGTTTTCTGTATCAATTACATTAGCAGCTGTGAAAAAACAAGCGCTTTTTTTCTGCATAGAAACACACTTGATGTGCAGAAAACGTTACCAGAAAACCCTGCACAGAAAAGTGAAAGACAAGTATGTTTCGTGCCTCAACACCTGCACGCCACCAAGTAATGTTTGGTAATGCTGGACTTGGGCGCTGCTATAGATCGTATTGTTAATTACGCCTATAGCGGCCGGGGTGGGGGGGGGGGGGGGGGCTGGGGTTTCAAGTAAAAAAACAAACTGTAATTTGGGTGTTGGCATTAGCGGACTCCAAATCCCATGTCCGAAGGTACAAATGTAGTTATTACTAGGGGATTATATTTGTTATATTCCCCTACTTTGCCTAGTGAAGGGAGAGCAGTCTCTTTACCTCTCCCCATGCACTGCTTACCACCGCTAGATACATACATACGCACCTGCAGGGGTGTCTACACATAAGTATCTTCATTCAGAAATCCCTGTCTTCTGTAAGTTGGTGCAGCAAAATTCTAAAGTGTTGATTTACAAAATTTATCTTCAAAATTCTTATTTGTTTATTTCATAATTTATTTATTTTTATTTAAGTATTTGTATAGTGCTGACATATTACACAGCGCTGTACAGAGTATATTGTCTTGTCACTAACTCTCGCTTTAGAGGGGCTCACAATCAATTCTCTACCATAGTATGTATGTATCGTGTAGTGTATGTATCGTAGTCTAGGGACAATTTAGGGGGAAGCCAGGTGCAGTATGCTTTTGGGATGTGGGAGGAAACCGGAGTGCATGGAGGAAACCCACACAGGCACATACAAACTCTGTGCAGTTTGTGCACTAGCTTAGATTTGAAAAGGGGACCCAGCGCTGCAAGGCGAGAGCGCTAACCACTATCACAGGACTAGCTAGACGTAATTACAAAATCTTTGTATTAGCCCTCGGCTTGGAGTTCAACTTTCAATTTCAGGTGTCAATGGTCCGATCAACCATCTAACATCATTACCATGTTAACTGGCGGCCCACATCGCAGCGGTGTATGGCAGCAGTAGCCAAACCCCATCACATAAGTTAATTAAAACAGCCCCTTTGTGCTCTAAACAAATTTCTTCCCTTAAAAACAGAGAGAGGGGCAGGGAAAAAAAAAAGTCCCTTATCGCTACACAAACCGAGCCTCTCCAAGTTAAAATATTAAGTTGTACAGATCAGAAATGTAATCGCCGGAGACAAGCTGTGAGAGTTTTTCAATCACTGTGGGCCTGCATCAATTTAAAGTCATGTTACATTAAAGAGAAAAATGTCTGGGAGAGGCTCCCGCTTGTCACTTTAGATTAGATTTGCAGTTGTGATCAGGATGTGCATTTTGCAGGTCTTCGAACATTCGGAAAATATTGCCTAATGCCGGAGAGCGGAAGCAGAAAGAAAACCTTGCAGTTGTGCCTTATCTCTCTACAATCTCAGAGCTGAGCTGCCTACAGATTTACCTGCACAGCGTGAAAGCCATCACGAGGATAAAAACCTATTAACATGTAAACATTAACTAACACCTTTGGACGTGTTTAATAAACAGTGACTGAGTTTTTGGTTTTTTTTGCCATTCTTATTATTCCATTTCTCTCGAGTTAAGATGGTTACACGTATCGGTCGGTGTCCAATCCTGAATCAATGAAGCGAGGCCAAAATAATTTATACAATTTATTTAAACAAGCAAAAGGCATTTCGGTTTTACCGTCGGAGGCAAGGAGTGTTACGCACGCCATCCCTTGAGAAAATAATTAAGCCTGTGTGATGGGCCTGCTTTATGGGATGCTGTTTGGACATTTTATTGCATATTAAAGAGTGAAAAAAAAGAAAGAGGGGTTTGTCTATCGGGCAGCTATATATCCCCGCTAAACAACGGGGAGTAATTTACTGTGCAGTGAACATATTTTCATTTAAGTATAATATTGCATGGAGCGATATTTGCCACTTGCTGAAAATACAAACAAGGCCTATAAAAACAAGACATTGTATATCGCTAAAGCAAATCTAACCTTTAATGCCTGTTACACATCATACAATTTTCCATCAGACGGGTCAAGACGATTATTTGCAACATGTTCAAAATCGTTAAAAAAAAAAGAGATTGTAAACCAATCGGAAATAATCAATTCGACTCATCTAACAGGAAATTGCACGGTGTGTAGCCGGTATTACAGTGATCTCGAAACATCATTGCAGCACAAAACTAAAAGTAAAGGTGGCCAATTAACGATGGGATTATTAGGACAATTGATAAACGATTGTTCTGGCCCACTAACAGAAGGATTGCTGCTATCCAATTTGATCAGATTAATGGTATTGGTCTGTAAAACTGATTGATGCAATCAATATTACGATCAAATTGGAGAAGCAATTGATCAAAGAATCGTATAGTTAATGGCCACCTTGTCTGCTTCCGATTGTTTTCCCAAATAGGGGTCTCCTAATCCCCATCTGAATCCATGAACATGGCTAAACTGTCTGGAATGAAAGACCAGCCACGCCTCTTCTGCTCTTTGTCCATTTCACACACTGGTCTGTAGGCCAATGGACACCCTTGGCAGTAGTCACATGAAGTGGGGTGGTAGGTTTATCTGCAGTCGTATCTGTATTTGGAGGGTTTTTTGTTTTTTTACTTCAATGATGCGCCAGGGCTCAAGAAAACATAATTTGAATAATAAAATGAGAGGGCAGGCATGGTGGTAAGACTATCGGGTATGCAGCCCTACTTGCAGTTTTAAGCAAAGCAGCATCATACAGAATCCCTTTAAATTTTAGTTAAAGTGTAACTAAACTCAGAACAACTTCTCTGCTCTAAAATATTAGCCACAGCACTATAACTTTTATAGAAAAAAAAAAATCTTTATTACAATTTATGAAAATCATAAAAAACAAAAACAAACAAACAAAAAAAAACACTTAAAACATAGCGGAATCACATTGCAGGGAACAGTGAAGGGTGCTTATTTATGAGGAGGCAGCCAGCAGAAGAGATATAATGCGACGTGCACAATAGATAAATGGGTTAACATACAAGGCGCTCACAACATCATGCAAATGATTTGATAACAATAGTTCAGTGGCTTTGGTCAAAATAGAGACTATTTTAGTCCACTAGAGGGATGTATAGCCTCATCTACACGGGCTAATCGAGCCGCCGGATCGCCTCTTCCGCGTCCCCGCTCGTGCCCGCCGCGTCCCCGCTCGCCGCGCGTGCGCCGCATTCGATTATCCGCTCGTCCCAGCTGGCGCCGCTTATCTTCCGCTCGATTCCCTGCCATTGTCCCCTCGCGGGGAGCGAGCAGGGAATTGGCAGAAGCAAGATCTGTCCTGTCGGATCTTATCAATCGAGCCGCATCAGCGTTTCGATTGATAAGGAACATCGCAGCCGCATCTACGCGTGTAGATGCGGCTTTAGACAGTAAGATTGCATAATCAAACTAGAAACACTCGAGAGGAACTCTCTGCTTTGTATTCACAACTACTGATAAGACAGTTTGATCTGGCTAAACAAACACAAAAGCAGTGAAATATTATATGTGAAATGAAAACTTTTGTGGCACTTTATGTGTAATGAAGACTTTTCATTGTGTGCTGTGGCAGAGTTTGGGTCTACTTTACTCACCCTGGCGTTCTATTGATTTCGCCAAGGTGGCTGCCGCGCAGTATTTTTTGGATTTTTTCTTTAAATCATGTAGCTAGCCTAGCGCTAGCTACAGGATTCCCCCCTCCCTGAAGCATCCCTCCCACCCCTCTGATCGCCGCCGGCGCACTTGCCCATAAGGATATCCCGCTCTTGCTTGCTGCAAAGTGCTTGCTGCGTGTTTTAAAAATTTTTTTTATCAAAATCGGCCCAGCGGGGCCTGAGCGCCGCCCTCCGGCGGTCATGGACGAGCTGAGCTCGTCCATACCGCCAAGGAGGTTAAAGAAGCTGTAACTTTGATATAGTGATGACAGATCCATATGCTGGCTGTACATAAATTCAGCAGTAGTGTCTACAGTGAGAAATAAAACACTTAAGGCAAGTATACTGTTCTCTCACACACTCACACCTGTTGTTGAGTGTTAAGACTTGTACACACATACACGGACAGTTACCCGGCAGGGTTCAGGACTTGATCCCTCAAGCAACAGGTCGGACAGCTATTGATAAAAAAAGTTATTTTTAACTGAAGAGAGTGCAAAGAGGCACTAAGTTAATAAGGCGCATAGAGGACATCCGTTATTCAGAAAGACTTGCAGAAGTAAACTCATTTATCCTCAGGAAGAGCAGACTCAGAGGAGATATGATCACAGTAATTAAATTGTCTATTCAGAAAATGAAGTGAAAAAGATGTTCACATTAAAGTCACTATAAAAGATTGAAGGAGCACCTCTTTACATTGGTGGAAAATGGGATTTAAAGGGAAGGGCCAAGCACCATAAAAATAAAAAATCCACTTACCTCGGGCTTCCTCCAGCCCCCTGCATCCATCCTGTGTCCTTACTGCAGCTCCCGGCCCCCTCCGGTGCAGATGCCGACCTCGCCAGGTCAGAATCTGCTTGCGCCTTCACCTAGCAGCTCAAATGGTCGCACTGTCGTCATCTGGACTGTACTGCGCAGGCACAGTGGGCATCTTGCCCTGGAGGAGACCCTGGGCCACCGGCGGTGAGCGGAGCGGTGTCGAGGGCACAGGACAGCTGGCAGGGACTGGAGGAAGCCCCAGGTAATTGGATTTTTTTTATTTTTAGTGTGCTCGTATGTGTCCTTTAAGCTTTGGAAAGGGTCCTCATGTGGGAGGACTATAAAAAGGTGGAATTTTCTTCTATCAGAACTACTTCTGGCAGATCATAGACAGTTGTAGGGGATTAGGTACTTGGGTGCTTTCCTACATGAACAAAATACAGAGAACCAGCTACAATTCCAAAATAAAAAGAGTGGAACACCACAAAACTGAAGTGCAGGTGAATGGTGGTGCTATGTCTGTGGATGCCACTGACCCCACTATATTCCATAAATGTGAACAAAGAGAGAGGCTAAATGCTTCCAGAATTGAGTGGTTTCTAAAAGGAAAATAGTCTCGGCTTGTTTATTCCCAAGGGATATAATATAACATAAAATATAATGAGAATGTTAGGACTATTTAAACTTAAATCAAACTTAAACAAATATTTCGTAAATCATCATAACCATCAATATTTTTGCACCATATCATTTAATCTGTTCATACAGCTACATCTCATTAAATATGTTATACAATGTACAGTGCATCAAACTGAACTTCCACGCCATGCAATAAAACCTTTTCCGCCTGGCAGCGACGTTTATTGTCTGAAATAAAAAGTTCTGCTGGATACCTGGACAATGCAAAGTATTTAATGAGCTATTATAATGAGCCGTTACCGTATGAACAAACAAAATTATAAGATGCAAATGTACTGATGATTCTAGTGTAAAGTTTTAATGGTCTTAACAAAGTCTCCCTATTATATTATACGCATTTCAATGGGGAATTCCCAATCTGCTAATATTTATCCTCCAGAAACACCCTCCTACCCTTTGGCTCCTCTAACTCATCGATGATAAAAGCAGAACAGAATATTAATCTGGGCTTTTATTAGATTAGCATTTGGAGTAAGTTTTCTTTTTCTAAGCTCACTCTATCTCACATCTCAAGCTCACTCCAACCTGAATTATTGCAAATTCTTTCTGTTTTACGAAAGCAAACTTTTGTTTCCCTTAATTTATTTTAAGAGTTTTTTTAACCATGTACTTGAAAAATGTAGCCTGAAAGAATTTCTGTAAAATGTATCAATACTAGAAATTTTAAAAGTGTAAATTATAGTAAAATATCAGTAATTAATACCAATATTTTACAACAACTTAACCTAATACATCCCCTTTACCGATTGCCTAACCTTGCACCCCCTTCCTAACCTTTAAAAACATCCCCTACCCTTAACCACTCCCCCATGCCTAACACCCCCCCCCCCCCTCACAACTAACTTTAACCATTCCCACTATCCCATGCCTAACCTTAAGGACTTGTTCAGACTATGAGCGCTTGTGTATTTTTTTTAAGTGCTGGCGATTTTAGAAATCGCCCTAAAAGCGCTTGTGCAATGATTCCCTATGAGAGTTTCCACATATGAGCGGTTTGATTATGATCTGCTTCCAAAAGCGCCGCCTGTACCATTTTCTAAGAGCTTTGGCTCAATGGAAGGTAGAGGGAAATCGCAAAGCACTTGAAAAAGCTCTTTGTATAGCACTTTCCCAAGCACATTTAAGAATAAATACATTGGCCTCGATTCATAAAGCATTTCCGCATGAGGAAATGCAGAAAGCCGCTCGCTTTACCGACCACACAGCAAAATATGTATTCATAAAGGCTTTTTCCGCATGAAAAGCCGACATCCACAAGCAGAGTGATCAATCACCGCCTTGCGCGGTGATTATCACAGCAAAAGTAACAAATGTCAATTCATAAAGATTAGAGGTAGCGGTATGCGGACGGGTATTACCGCTACCTCTGATGTGGCGAGAAGCGTGCGGAATCCGTTGCAGTGAATGGGACAGACCTCCCAAGCAGCTGCAGAGAGAACACCGCACGGAGGGATTCCGCCTGCTTCTCCTGTTTCCGCATGCGTAGGACAGCCTAACGCCTGCCTACAGCGGAGTATCTCCGCACGCCTGTCACAACAGGCAACATTTTTATGAATTACCTCCCTGAAGGCGGAAATACCGACAGCGGTGTTTCCCCGCTCGACTTTCCCCGCTCGCAGGCACTTTTATGAATCGAGGCCATTGCATTTATTCTTTTCCGGGTCAAAGAGTTCACTTCCTGACGAATATCAGGAAGTGAAAATCTCGATTGCTCATCAAAAGCACTTAGAAAAGCACTTACACAAAATCCCTAACGCTCGGAAAACGCCGGGAATCGCTTGAAAAAAAACACGGCCAAAAGCGATCAGCGCTTGTGATTGCAATTTATAATGTGAACATAGCTTAAAGGGGAGATCCGCGCAGACTATAAAAAACAAACTGCACTTACCTGGGGCTTCTTCCAGCTCCTGGCAGTTGATCGCTGCCCTCGCCGCAGCTCCTCCCCCGGCGTCCAGCGGTGAAGAAGTCGACCTCGCCAGGTCGGCTTCATGTGCGCTCCACGGCGTAAGTGTAAGTGACGTCATCTGGTCTCTACTGCGCAGGTGCAGTAGTTCTGCGCCTGCGCAGTAGAGACCCGATGACGTCCCTACACCACGTGACCCCCCGCCATGGAGCGCACAGAAGCCGACCTGGAAGCCGACCTGGCGAGGTCGGCTTCTTCACCGCTGGACACCGGGAGGGAGAGGAGCTGCGGCGAGGGCACCGATCGACTGCCAGGAGCTGGAAGAAGCCCCAGGTAAGTGCAGTTTGTTTTTTATAGTCTGCACGAACCTTCCCCTCCCTCGCCTAACCTTTAAAAACATCACGCGTAAGTTTAATCAACAGCCCCCCCCCCCCCCCTCCTAACCTTAACCAAACCCTGCTGCCAATCTGCTGCAATTACAATACTCTTAGGATGCTGCCATAGGATCACTTATAAATTGCTGCTATAATGTGAAATTTGAGAGCCCACGTCCCCCAATAAATCTGCTAGCACTGAAGTTTCACAGTATAGCAGCAATTTAAAATGCTGCCTATAGCGGTACCAAAGTTTCTGCCAGTAGTGGGCGCCTTCATTTCCTGCTTCCTTTTCAACCTTCTTTTAGGTCAGCTGGGGCTATGAAAGTTAAGATTTTTTTTTTTACTTTAACTCAAGAAAACTGTCTTTTTTCAAGCAAACTTAGATATGCAAAGTTAAAAAAATATATATTAGGTAGTTTTGTACAGACAGCGCATCGCAATCAGCTAAGCATAAGAGCAATGCAATACTGAAACCGTTAAATGTACAGAAATAGCTACATTTATGGGAACCTTTGCAGAGACAAAAACATGCCAGATATGTTGAATTAGCCAGAGCTATACTTTCTCTATGTCTTATTCAGATTAATTAGTTCAATTATGTTTTGAGTGCGTGACTAATGTATCATTTTAGTTTTAATCATTTCAATTGAAAAAATATTAAACTTTTGAAGGAAGATAATCTGAATTTTAATTATGCTAACAATACTATTATAAAAGGCCTCTTTCATTTCATTTTAATTGAACTACAGTATGCTTCTTAACTTGATTTTTTTTTTCCGGGAAAGGAACGGAAAATTAATTCTCCGACAGTTTTTTTATGGCGCACTAATGGCCGTGTGTCATAAAGGAAACATAGCACAATCATGCTATTGTCCATAAATATATGACCTGTGCTCTTAATTATTAAAAACTACCCAACAGACTTAAGTTGAAAGCAGCAATAATTATTCTTAAAATTGTTATGGTGGCAATGTAAACAGGGAGTAAGATGAAGCACAGCAAATAAGCTTCCGCCACTTGGACAAAACATTCCAGTACGCTGCTCACACAGATTATTTACTGGAGCAAGGTTAAAAAAGGACGGCCAAAACCCTAAAACGGACCTGAATTTAGAACTTTCTCTCTGTCCTAAAAGATAAGCAACAGCATAATATCCTTCAAAGAAAAACATTTCTTTGTTACAGCTGATACAAATCCTGCAATAAATCCTGCTTTCATAGAAACAGACATAGGGTTGCTTTTCAGCACTGCTAGATTTGGGCGCAGCCGGCACCACCATAGACTATAATGGGAATCACATCTACAGCGGTGCTCAGTGAGTAACGTCGGCGGCGTCAGAAGTCGAAGCCGAAGTTGCTTAAAGGGCAACCTTAACTGAGAGGGATATGGATGTTTCCTTTTAAATAATACCAGTTGCTTGTCAGTCCTGCTGATCTCTTTAGCTGAAGTAGTGGCTGAATCACAGACCTGAAACAAGCATGCAGCTAATCCAGTCGGACTTCAGCCAGAGCACCTGATCTTCATGCTTGTTCAGGGGCTGTGGCTAAAAGTATTAGAGACACAGGATCAGCAGGAGGGTTAGGCAACTGGTATTATCTTAAAGGGAAGAATCAATATCCTTCTCAGTTTAGGCTATCTTTAATAAACACAATAATTTTGCAATAGCTGGAAGCTGAATTATATCATTCCCCCACTATCCATGGCGGCTTGGAGGGGGAAGAGTAATTAACATGGAGCGGATTTGTGCAGAAGCAGGATCAGCCATATACCGGCTGTGTCCTGCGCCCAAGTCTCCCGGCGCTGATTTCATATGTATGCAGGGTTAACATCCTGTGTTTACAAATTAGCTGCTCTGCCGAGGACTGCAGAGATTCCTAAACTGAGAGATCCAATTACACTTGTGATTAGTCACAGATGAGGGGAAGTTAGACAAGTTAAACTCTCTAAATACATACAAAGTACATTTCTCTGTGTTTTCCTTCTGTTCTGTGCAAAAGTTCAGGTCCACTTTAAAGTATACCTGTCTCTAATGGAAAGCGAACAAGCTTTTGAGATTATCTGAATGCCCACACTGGTTTGACCGCGACAATTACCCTCTATGACATCTTTCAGTGGACAGGAAAACGGTGCATTTGACACGGGGTTTAGTCGCTCACTTGCCAATAGTAAGAACCTTCTGGTTGCACTATAACGGGAGCATTTATAACCATGCGTGTTAGTGGCTGACACACAATGCAGTTACTGTCTGATAAAAACAGACATCAGGGTTCTGGGAGTATTCCAGCCCATACACAGTGACAGCATATGTGCAATCGATGTGCACGATACTAAACTCCATAGTGTGATGCTAATCTCATGTTAATTCTTCTATTGGGAAACGAGTACTACTTCCCCTGTTTTTATTCATTTTAACATTGTTTTATCCTGATTGGCACCTCTGCTTCATCGTTAAACATACATTGAGTCCACCTACAGAAGAGGGGTCTATCCCTATTCTTCCCATCTAAAGAGAGCGACTTCTTAACATCCCCCGAGGGGACGGGGTTGAAGTGTACCTAAAATGGTACACTGGTGTTTACTATACCTACTTATACCTAACTGGAGCTTCCTCAAGCCCCATGAGCACTGTGGCTTCCCTCGCCCTCCTCTTCAGCCCCTCCGTTCTGACGATATGACTCCTGGTAATCCAGGCAGTTGCGAGCTTCTGCGCATGCACAGCCCCAACATGCGTGCCCCTGCAATGCTCCTGTCCCCTGAAGCATACTGCGCATGTGCAGAATGCACCAGGGGATGGGAGCGAAATGACTGTTGCGCACACGGCCAAGCCGTATTTGCGCAGAAGGCTGCAACAGCCCGGATTACCAGGAGTTGTACTGCCAGGACAGAAGGGCTGAGGAGGACGACGAGGAAGGTCATAGTGCTCATGGGGCTGTAGGAAGCCCCATGTAAGCATAAAACGCTAGTAAACCATCTCAGGTTCACTTTTATGTTACATGTTATAGTATATGTGTATATGTTATGTTTCATGTTACAGTATACTACAAGTTTTTATTACATAGTGAATTATCTGTACTTCAGTCTGGGATTCTCACAGTTTCTCAGCATGTGACAGGCAGCTCTCTCCCGCCTCAGCCTCAGGAATTAACAAAGCACATAGAGCCTGCAAGGGGGGTCCATAACTTGTATTCATTACAACAGAGGCAGCCCATTCCAAGAAATGAAAATTAGATACATTACAGAGACAGTGAAACTAGAAAAGGCTGCAGTAATCATGTATAGGAACTTATAGGATAGAAGAAATAAGGCTGAAAATTTTGTTACAGAGTCTCTAAGTTCCCCTGCTGCCTAAAAAGTGGTTGCCTCTGGTAACCCACACTTACCAGAGTATATCTCTACACTACTATGTGATAAGGCCTATCTGTGACATGTTTGCTTTGATGGAAAACTAAGCTGAGAAAAATATGAAAGTAGACATCTTTATTTACTTTAAAACGAGTCCACCGCAGTTACAACAAAAGGAAACAAAGTAATATTGTGCCAATGGGACTGGAAGTGAACTAACAACCCAAATTGGGACACTGCAGTAAAAGTAGTCCAAAACGATTAAAATCTATTTCTACTACAGTATCCAAAAGCTTACATTTTTTTCTTGAGTTTGGGTTGAAAAGGATACTTTAAACATGTTCACTTCAAATTGTAGAGTATAGATTATAAATCAAATACAGAAAATGAAGAAATACTTCAAAACTTATTTTAGATGCAGAGTGCACAAAATGTTTATTTCTGCAACATCAGATATATTAAAGACCTCACATAGTTTTCTACATCCTGAACAGAAATGGCTAGTATGTGTGAGAACAAAGTTTAATTTCCTTCACTTTTCTTATAAAGAAGCGGTTTCTAACTAAAATTAGCTTTTTTTTTTCTAAAGCCTAAGCTATCGTACTAAATAGTCAGCAAAGCCATTCAGGGCTCCATCTAAAATCTCAAAGCCCCAAATCTGTTTAAATTCTAGAAATGCCTCTAGTTATTTTATCCTTATCACTAAAGAAAATGAATTGTAGATATTATTTAAAAAGTCGTTTAATAATGAACATCATCTAAACCCTCTACCTCAGATGTCTTTAAATAATTTAGCTTTTTAAGAACGCTTAGTGGTAGAAGTATAAAATTTTACCAGTTCAATAGATTAACTGCAAAACGAAATTAACACTGCCTTAGGAAATGGAGATAACATTTATATTGAAAACGTTTTGATGGACTATTTTTTTTTTTTTTCAGTTTTATCTGGAAAGGCTCAACATTTTGAAAATGAGTCTTTAACAACTACAAGGATGATTTATCATGTGTCTATATCCCGTACCGACAAACTTAATTTGATGAAGACCAAACTTTAAGAGGCCTTGTTTTAGGATGTTTCAAATAGAAAAAAGAAAAATACAATTTCACAAGAGTTTCATACTTAGCTTTGCTTATTGACACTTCTTCCAGCGAAAAGCTTGTGAAAATTAAATAAACTTTTCCAGGCGTCTGTGAAACCCCCTGCCTTTGCATATTGACAGTCCTGTGATCGAGCGCACAAAAAAAATCTTGCTAATATTGGATGTGTCCATTCGACTCTCCCTTGTTAAATGCAGTGTAGTTCAATTAACATCTCTTCAATATATAATTTAATTTTTTTCCCTTCGTCTTGATCTTCAGCCCAGTCTGAAATGAGCTCTGCCAGGATAGATGTACTTTGAATATTGTAGAAACTATTCATAAATAAACTTATCAGGCTGGTAATGATTTCTGCCATAATGTGACAAAACGTTTCAAAGTTAGTAAGGAATGAAGGAGTTCTGTTTTCATAACTTCCGTTTTCTCTTACGCTTACCAGAAAGTGAATTACACTTGCGTAAAACAAATTCTGTTTCTAGGGGCCTTATCTTGGATGTGTAGTTTTGGACTATGCTCAGGGCCCGTTTCCACTATCGCGAATCCGCATGCGTTGCCCGCATGCGGATTCGCACAGTCAGTACAAGTGGATGGGACTGTTTCCACTTGTGCGTTTCCCCGCACGTTTTTCTGTGCAGAAAAAATCTGCAGGGTAGAGTCCTCAGAATTCGCCTGCGTGTGGAATGCAGGCGAATCGCACGCAATGTATTTAATAGGGAAATCGCATGCGTTTTCCCCATGCGTTTTTTGCCGCGATTTCGCATGCGATTTCGCATAGGTATTAATGTTAATTTACACAGGCAGTGACATGGTTAAATTCGCATACAGCCTTACCTATGCGAAATCGCATGCGAAATCGCGGCAAAAAACGCATGCGGAATCGCACCCGCATGCGATTTGCCTGCGGTGATTCGCCGGCGATTCCGCAACGCTATAGTGGAAACGTGCCCTTAGAATACTTATTTTAATATCTAATGATAAGAATTTACTGGGAAATCCTCATACATAGTGGCTTTAGAGTAGAGATTGTTTCAAACTATCAAGCCTACCCTTATGCTAGGTACACACAATGCAATTTTCTGACAGATTTACTGTCAGATCGATTATATCCAACATGTCCAATCTAATTTCTGATCAATTTTCCGTTCACTTCTATGGAAAATTGATCGGAAATCAGATTGGACATGATGGAAATCTGTAAATCTGTCATAAGATTGCTTCGTGTGCACCAGGCATTAGTCCCTACCTAGGACTAACGTAAATTACCTCTTGCCTTTGCTTACTCTGAGGCAGGGATCACACTTAAGTCTATGGAAAACTGCCAGTTTACCACGAACAATCCGTTGCAGTATTGGTACACTCGGCTGACAGCAGCTTACTGTTGGCACTATGGATTGCACGCGATGTGCGGGAAAAAAAAGGAACCAGTCCGTTTTTATTTCCTGCACTGGAAAAAAAAAAGTACACTACACCACTTCACTGCAAGTATAAATCTGATTCTGATACATAGGGTAGCATTACGAGTCTTTTGATAGCATGGAAAAACGTGTCCAAATCTTATAGGAGTGACCCCTGCCTTAGTCCCAAATCTTTTAACTCACTAAAAGCTGTAACACTTTGCTTTAATAATTTCACTAGGCTGGTAAACCTAAGACCAGAGGGCTCTTCTTTTTCATTGTCTATGACCTCTTGACAAATATTTTTGAAGGACATCTTGTAAATAACAAATTTTATCAATGTTACATAAACTGCACAGGACATGACATTATCAGCACTAATTCTTTTAATTATGTAGAGTAGCCTCTCAGCTATTTCAACCTTTTTTGGCAGTTGTGTCATATCAATGCCCAACATCTTAAAGGAGTGGGACTAGATTAAAAAAGCTAAAGGGAGTGGGACTAGATTACACTAACTATGCAGGAAGGAGATGCATGTGTGTGTGTCACTTATATTTATGGTATCTTCTCTTGCCAGTCCGATACGTGTACTATCATCTAATGTGCTACTCGGTGACCACAGTCGTAATGCTAAACTAGAAGCTGAATGAACAGTGCTTTTCCCAACTGCAATACTTCCACTTCGTGCATTGGGAGTAGAAATAGGGTCAATAAACGTCAAGGAGAGTGGATGATTAGACCACAAAGAAAATGTCAAGGTCGGAGCTAGACGTTCTTGACCTGCAAAGCTGTAGGCTCTGAATTGGGTGCTCTCAGAATAATTAATTACAGCAGCAGGGACAGCCATACTATTCCAGGAGTATGTAAAGACTTAAAAGAAGTTAACAAAAAGCGGCACTGTGAGGATTAACTAAGCTGCAAGTTCCAAAGGGGATTCCCCAAACCCTCAAGATTAAATAAAATAAGTTATAAGTGAAGGAACATGCGCTACTAGTGTTCTATAAATTTTTAATCTATAATCTCTAAAATCACAATAAAATCACAATAAAATTAGGTTAAAAAAACCCACACTTGATAAACCAACATTCATACCCACCGTGACATCCACATTCACTCAGAAAAGCAAACACACTGCCTAGTTTGTAAAGACTTGTTCTATTTACATAACATATGTATTGTACTGTCCAAGTTTTGACTTCAGGGAATTTTATATAGTAAATAAATAGAATTCTGTTTCAGGCATTTGCCATCTTAATTTCCTCTGACCGAAGCCAATCCTGCTGTAATTTCCTCCCTTATTTTTTTCCTCCTAAAAACTTCACTGTCATAGTTAGCTTGCTTTGCAAACACATAGATCAGATTTCAGGAGCTCCCTGAACTGTCCTCAGCCAATCAGTGAGGAGCAGGAATGTGGGAGGGATGATGATAAACTTCCTTTTCGTTGGCAATGGAACAAATAGAGCCAGGCTGACTGAGTTAAGACTTATTACAGCAGAAACATTTGTGAATAGATTGGAGTGCTTGCAAAGCAGGGTAAGGCTGCATTAGAAAAACAAAGAGCAGTGGTAAATGGAATTTGATTTTGTGACTGACAATACATCTTTAAAATCTTGAAAGCCATTTCCACACTTCAGGATTTTTTTTACCCTGTTTCACCAAGTGAAGCTTTTACCTTTTCTTCAGAGTGTAAAGTATCTATCACAGTGTGGGCGTGGTAAGCTGCGAATGGCTAATAGGACGCTCCTCTACCACACACACGCTGGAAGTTCGGTGTCCATGACTGGGCCGCACTGACCGGGTACCTGGTGTCGCGGGACGCCGCGATAGAGCTGTAAGATACTTTACACTCTGAAGAAAAGGTAAAAGCTTATATTATCATAGAGTGGCTGCCAGAAGAGGAATCTTTTGCTACAAGTGACTGTTACACTGGGGCCATGTTTAGCTGTTGCGGAGTTACAGCTGCTGGATCACACTAAGGCGGATTCCGGCTATTAGGCAGCATGGAAATTATGGACTATGGTCTATGAGTTAAGTTGTACACGGCGGATTCCGTGACTCTCTGAGGATATAAAGAACTAGGCAAGTCGGTTCTGAGCCCAGTGCAGTGGACAACCAGACGCAGTCTCACAGTTTCCACATGAGTTCATAAGAGATCGGCCGATCTGGATTGCATGCATGTGGTGTAACTGTTGCTGAGTGTGTGATCAGGAGCGCTCCTGTTAGGATAGCCAATGCAGTTTTTTAATTTTTGGGGGGGGAGGTATGGGGTTGAATATTTAGCTGGTGTTTTGAAGGAGTTATTGATCAATAAAAATTTGTAATTTTATAGTTCTTTGAGAGGCGGTCACTCCTTTGTTTGGGGCAAATTCTGTTTAGTTGAGGGATAAAGCTAAATTCTAATGGATTAACATCAAGTGGACCTCATGCTAAAGAAATCACATTTTTCTCCTACTCTTGTTTGGCCATCAACAGAAGCTTCCTTCCTCCATTCTCACGACTCTAAAAACTGCTGCCACATGATTGGCGGATCACATAATAGCATGAACTAACAGATGTACAGGTGTTCCTATCCTAATCAACTGTTCAGTGTGTGCATGTTCATGTAGTGTATACGTGCATAAACACACACAAACGCATGTATTTCTTATCAAGGTTGTAGGTTTTTAGATTTTGATGACTCAGCACTCATTAATTCAGCCTACTATGAGAAAACAAAACAAAAATGTGTTCTATTAAATTAACCACTCATTACCTCACTTAACTACATTAATTGGCTTACTCTACCACAAGATTAAAAATAAGTCTTACAAAAATATAATTTACAAGTTCATAATCTACGGATATTTCAATTGACTTTTATTAGCTACAGTACGCAGCAAATGGAGTATGCCATTCCAGTGCACGAAACAGGCAGAGTTTAGAGAAGATAATGACTGAAATTAGTTTATAATGAATGTGTTTATGCTTTTTTATGTATGGAAACCGAATACCAACATCGACAAGCCCATTATGAATAATGATCACTTTATATATTCATACTGAGCTATATTTAATTATTTCCATGAGCTGCTCTTGATCCACTTTAGAAATTATTATTATAATAGATTTTTTTTTTTAAATGTTTTATTCTGATTTATTTATTTTCTGGTACTAAAATCGCTACTCATTGAAGGTTGAATCCATCTTTAATAAATGCTATGAATTAAGAAAAATATAATTTGCTAAGTGTTTCATGTTTGATATGAGCAAGCCCAGCACAAAGGTGCACGTATTTAAGGCACACCTTCGTCTCCAGGGGGTTGTCCTTGTATCAGGCTGGGCTGCTCAGTAGGGGTGGTCAATCTGATGTAAATAATTGCTAGTTGGTGCAGGATTATGCAAATGTATGCAGCATGAAGATGGATCAGATTGGTCCTTTGCATCTCATTGACCATCCCTACACCTGTGCAGTGGTAATAGGGAAGACTTTCAGTCCTGAAACCCAATAGGAATCACTGCAATGCTTTAAAATCGCCACAACGCTGTGTGCAGCGATTCCTAGGGTGTTTGCGATTGTGATTACTCGGCGCTTGGAAGCGCTATACAGTAACCTGCACAGTGCTTCCGATTCGCCATTTGCGTGTTTTTTCTTTTAGGTGTTTCTCTAGGACCAATCAGAGAAGTTACTGTGACCTCTTCCATTAGAGGGCGGGGTTACAAACAGAAAGAGGAAATAGTTTACTAAAAGGCTATTCGCTCAATCCCCCCCCCCCCCCCCCCCAAGTACAGCAAAATCGCTTTCATAAGCGATTTATGCAGTGCTTATATACTTTGCATTGAGCGCAAATGTGCTCAAAATGCTACATGTCCTGCGATTGCGATTACCCTTAATCGCAATTGCACTAATGGGTCCCCCCCCCCCCCCCCCACTGACTTTCACTGGCAAAGCATTTTTGGGACTCACCGGCGATCCCAAAAACACTGCCAAACACACCCTAGTGGGTTCCTACCCTCACTCTTATTTCAACCTCCAGCTGCCCAAAAGACGGATTTAATGTTCGGGAACTGTCAGCCTTTTGACTTGGCTGGGCTATACTGCTAATATGACAGTTCTCTAGCATATATGTAAATACTGATAATTTGTGTAAAGGATAAAAACACAACTGCTCCAACCAGTTGCCACTTAGGTCTTGTGTTATTTTCGCTTACTCCCTTTCTATGGACAGACTGATTCCTCCTTTAAACAAATCAGTAACTATCTAAGATGGAAGGCTGAAGTGCCAGCAAAACTTTTGAATTATCTTGGTTCTTTGCATAGTGGCGACATCTCCATCAAGATGACAGTTTCTGAGAAGGCAGAAAAAGAAAACACCAGCAGAAATCAGCTATGATGAACAGTAAAGAGCAGAAGCATGCTGTGCGAAACATGTCTGTTACCTGAAGATACAGAAATTGTCACATTTATCTGAGATATACTGTATATAATGTATCCATGTTACACAAACCACGGTGTAATTTAACACAATGAAAAAACCTTTTATATCAATCTGTAACTGCTATAACCTTCTTACTATAACCTTACAAAACTGGTTGAAAATGTTCAAATCTTGCGTAAAACCGTGTCAAACATGTCAACAATAGATTGTTTAGCATGCAGGACCTCCCAAAACTTATGCATGCATTTACAGAAATCAGGAAGTAAAATTTCAGGCATCCAAGCATGGCTAGTTTAATATAATATGTAAATTACAAATATGGTGCTGATTTTTTGAAAGTCACCAAACCGCTAAATTCTTGGTGCGGCTACAAATGCCATGATCAGGGGACTTCTCAGTGGAGAGGGTGAATCTGAGTGCTGGCAAGACTACTGATTACATAGCTGATGTCCCACTCATAAAACTTCCACCTAGGGTACTTGGATTTGAGATGCGAAAATGATAAAATGTGAATGTTGGTTATAAGTATCATGTAGGTCTAAGTAAGCACTGATTAGGAGTGTTCGTGTTTGGGGGCAGGTTAAGGAGAGGTTAGTTTTATTGGCTAAAATTAGAATGTTAGAGTTAGTAGGTCAGGAAGAGGTTAAAGATAATTACACTGAAGTTTCATTAAGCCTTTATTGCAAAAAAAAAAAAAACATAATTTACAAACATTACTATAATGTTGATAACATTTCTATAAGGCAAGGTTATTTATACCTTTTCACTTCACACTGTAGCCGGCTAATCAGTTTTTAGACCTGCTGAATCGTGCACCCTTGGAGCCATGGCAATTGTCCACTGTTTGAAGCACAACATTACTCTAAAGAATTATTTTTGCATTCTGCATCCCCATTTTCTTCTGCTGTGAGAATATTTTCTACAAGCAGGTAGGACTATTCACAGACTCAAACCTTTTTTGTTTGCAAGGCGATGTTCTGTTCTGTTGTGGCCTATTCAAACTCCTGACAATCATCTGTTTTAGATTGGGTGGCTGTCGATATGCCAGGAGGGGAGGTTCAGGGATAATCTTTCTTAGTCTGTAATCCTTGTGTAAAATGGGATTAAGTTCCTTTGCAAACCTTCTTAAGATTTCCAGGAGTGGGTTGTAGGTGACAACCAGTGGGTCTCGGCCTTCTTCCTGGTTTTGTTTGTATTTCAGGAGTCAAGCCCTAAGGATGACATTAGCTTTCCTGATTTGGGTCTCAGTCATGAGAGGGCTGTAAACTTGTTTAATTAAAATTTTCTTAAGGTAATCCAAGTGTTTGTCTCTGTCATCCCTGTCAGAACAGATCCGATTGCATCTTATAGCATGGCTGTAGTTTGTGGATTTCTTTATGTGCTTGTGGTGGAAACTGTCCTACCTGAGGTATGTGGGACAGTCTGTTGGTTTGCGGTACATAGACATTTGTAGGTTGTTTTCCCTGATTTATATGGGGGTATCCAGAAAGTTAATCTCCATGTGAGAGTAGGTAAGTTTCATTTTGATTGTGGGATGGAGGGCATTGATGTCCCTGTGGAATTGGAGGAGATTCTCCTCACTTGCTGACCAGATGATTAAAATATCATCTATAAAATTAAAGTAGTCCATGGGTTTTACTGCAGGAATACTTTCTGAAATTTTGGCTGAAATCATTGCAGTGCAGAGGAAAATTTTTCTATTTTCACACAAAAGTGGTGGCCATACACTGATCAATTTTATCCATTGATAGAAGGACTAAACTATTGATTTTCTACCAAATCAGTCAATCATACTGGGCGGTTGATAACGATCGGCGACAGGTTGGGACCCGGCAGCGGACCGACGACCCATAGCACTGCATCAAACAATACAATGCTGCAGTAGGATAGTTTTTTTTTTTTTTATAATGGTTTCCTTGGGTTTACTATAAGTATTGTATAGATATTGCTCTGTGAAAGGTATACCAAAGTTGGATCAGGTACAACCTAGCCACAACAGTAACTTGATTGATATTGGTGGAACTGCTATAGAACTATCATACATCTTCTTATTTGATAGGTACAGACTAACCAGCAAGCTCATGGTGACCCAGAACTCATTGGAGTGTGTAAGGGACTACAATGGTCCTAAAAGCCCCCTTACTAAGATGTTAAGAAAAACAAAAATTTGCTTTCCTAAAACAGAAAGAATTTGCGATAATTCAGGTTGGAGTGAGCTCGAGATGTCTCCCAGAGCACCACTGCTGAATATATGCAAATTAACCATTGTACCCTTAGAAGCTAAACACACCTCCAGAACCGCTGGATTGCAATGAAGTGTCAGCTTGTTAAATTGTACAGAGCCATAATGGCTCTGTACAATTTAACAAGCTGACACATCATTGCAATCCAGCGGTTCTGGAGGTGTGTTTAGCTTCTAAGGGTACAATGGTTAATTTGCATATATTCAGCAGTGGTGCTCTGGGAGACATCTCGAGCTCACTCCAACCTGAATTATCGCAAATTCTTTCTGTTTTAGGAAAGCAAATTTTTGTAATTTTTGTTCTTCTTATTTGATGTACTTCATGCAACAATGAAGCTGGTTGCTTTTCTTTAACCACTTAAGCCCGAAGGGTTGAAATTATTTTACATCCGAGCAACTTTCACCCCCCATTCATTTGCCAATAACTTTATCACTACTCATCACAATGAATTGATCTATATCTTGTTTTTTCCGCCACCAATTAGGCTTTCTGTGGGTGGTACATTTTGCTAAGAGCCACTTTACTGTAAATGCATTTTAACAGGAAGAATAAGAAAAAAACTGAAAAAATTCATTATTTCTCAGTTTTCAGCCATTATAGTTTTAAACTAATACATGCCTCCATAATTAAAACTCACGTATTGTATTTGCCCATATGCCCCGGGTATTACACAGTTAAAATTATGTCCCTATCACAATGTATGGCGACAATATTTTATTTGGAAATAAAGGTGCATTTTTTTCAATTTGCGTCCATCACTATTTAGAAGCCCATAATTTATTAAATCATATTGATGTACTCCTTTGACATGCATATTTAAAAAGTTCAGACCCTTAGGTAACTATTTATGTTTTTTTTTTATTATTATTGTAATTTTTTTTTTTTTTATTATTTAAGCTTGTATGTGGGTATTTTTTGGTGTGGGAGGTAAACAGGGTTTTTTTTTAATGAATTTAAACGTATTTATTTAATACCAAGTGTGTTTTGGGTGTAATTTGCTATTTGGCCACAAGATGGCCAGAATCAAAAAGTCCTGGGAGCGATCGATCTCGCTCCCAGGCAGAAGAAAGGAGACCAGAGCTCAGAAAAGCCGCAGCGTCTGAAGAGACGCTGTTGGCTTTTCTCCGGGGGGGTCCGATCAGAGAAAGGGATTTATACTCCCTTTCACTGATCGGTGGGCTAGCGGCCAGCAGCGGGGGCGCGCACGGGGGGGCCCGCGGGAGCACGCGCGACCCGCGGGAGTGCGCGCAGCCCAACTGGACGAGAAATCTCGTCCAGTTGGGCTTAAGTGGTTAAAGAGACACTGAAGCGAAAAAAAATATATGATATAATGAATTGGTTGTGTACTATGAATAATTACTAGAAGATTAGCAGCAAAGAAAATATGCTCATACTTTTATTTTCAGGTATATAGTGTTTTTTTCTAACATTGCATCATTCTATAATATGTGCAGATTACACAACACTCAGCATTCAAAATGAGTCTTTCAGAGCAGTCTGTGAAGTAATGACCTCTCCTCTAGCAGAGGAAAAGTAAATAGTCCAGGAACAGTTGAGATAATAAAAGTCAGATAACAGTCCTCTCCACAAACTTAGTCGGAGAGCTTAATGGCTTGTTTGCATAGCGATAACAACTGGAGTTTCTCAACTCTTCCTGTACTGGAAACAATTACACTGTTGTATCTGATCTTAATGTTTTATTTCTTAGCTGTACTACACATACAAATCATAATATCATCATTTTTTTTCCGCTTCAGTGTCTCTTTAAGGCCAGTTTTACATCTGGCAATTGCGTTTCCGGTGCTCCACCCCATTACACAAACTGTCATTATATGACCCTTTGACAGAGTGGGCTGACAGGGTCATATGCTTAGCGCCCCCGTCCGTATGCCCCTCGCTACGTGACGTACTTCCTGCTGGACAGGCAGTACATCACTGGGTTTACCTGTCTTATTCCTACTGTTCTGCGCATGTGCACCACCAATAAACTTAACATTTCTGCGTTGCTCCCCGACTTGCATTATTTCCACCGCCGACAGTAAGGCGCTGTTGACTTTGCGGCAGCTTGGCAGCCAATTGGGAACTTCCGGCACAACGTGATGTGGTAAGTAGGCTTCATTGCCATGCATTGTCATTGCGTTACCCTGCGGTAAAACAAGGTAACAGAACGCACACTTGCAGGTGTAAAAGGGGCCCAACACTTGGCTAACAATGTCTCCTGGATAAAACTCTAAAATGTTTAAAATCATAATGTTGCAACTCAATAAAACACTTCTTCTGAGTACAAAAAAAGTAATCTTCACCTTGTGGGGTCAAGACAATGTAACCGCCCCCCCCCCCCCCCCCTGCGCATGCCAACTCTGGCCGGTAACCTGCAGTGCCATATAATAAACCTAGAGACCTCTGAAGGACCTGTACCTGGGCTCATAGATGCATGACTTTAGTCTATGCATATGTAAAGTATGAAGGATGATATAATATACACAGCACATAATGGAAAATCTTTGCCTGCAGATACTATAGTATGAAAATTGTAAAGACAGGAGGCGTTTACATGAACATACATTATTAGTGCTGTATTATACAATATTCTTTGACATCTAGATAAAAAAAATAGCTTTTGGTTGAATGCCGCGGAGATGGCAATACACCTGAAGTGTGTGTGTAAATCAATTCCGTAATGGGAGAAGCTGCACCATCACTAAAGTGCTGCAGTTTAATACCTTTTAAAAAATTAAGGAAAAGTGGTATTGCTGGGAAGGGTGGACACCTCGGCTTGTTTGTAAAATGCACTATGCTTTGCATTTTATTACAATGATAGATTAGGCATTTTTCAGCACAGTGTAGGCAGCGCAAGATAAAACACTTTCCTAACTTACTGATGCCCAGTACAGACATCTGACACCCAGAACTCCAATCTACTTAACCCCACGAGGCCCGCAGGCAGTAAGAGAACCTATATGGTTCAGCTGTAGAGAGAACACAGACTCACTGGGCCTCTGAGATCTCTGAGCAGCCATACTGGGTAGATCACAAGTGATCCAGCAAACCTATACTAAATATTTTTTATGTTAGCTTTTATGTACTAAAGGATTGCAGGCCTGGACACATGGGAATACAAATGTAGCAAAAGATAAAGAGTCAAGGTGGCCACTAACGGTCCAATTTCTAGCGAAAAATCGTTCAAGCGATGAGAAATTCTGATCGGATTGGCTGTAAATAATCTCAGTTGATGGGCACAATTGATTACAAATGAATATAAAAATAAGTCGTCCGATTGGATTTTTGTCAAACCAAAATTTGAATTTTATTTGTGGTTATGATAGATAGGAAGCAAAGATTGGTTCGTTGATGGTGTAGTGAACGATTTTTCGTCAGATCAGAATTTGATCGCTCAAACGATTTTTCGCTAGAAATTGGACCATTAGTGGCCACCTTAAGCAGTACAGTACAGTGTTTTAACCATCAGGGCTTTTAAAGGGAATCCGAGGTGAGAGACACATGCAGACTGACATATTTATTTATTTCCTTTTTAGAAATGCAAGTTGCCTGGCTATCCTGCTGCTCCTAAGTCTCTAATATGTTTAGCCATAGACCCTGAACAAGCGTGCTGATCATGTGTTCAGACTCAAGTCTGACTGGATTATGTCAGGGTTGTGATTCAGACACCACTGATGGCAGAAGTTCAACAGGACTGCCAGGCAAATGGTACTGTTTAAAAGAGAATACATATGGCAGCCTCCATATGCTTACCTTTGATTCCCTTTAAATGTGAGGAGGTAAGGCTCCGTTCACATCAGCAAACGCTGTTGGCCATGCATTCGGAACACAACGCGTACAAATGCACGCCATCCGCGTTTCTATGCGTTGCATGGCTGATCTCATTCACTGAAGTGAATGGGACAGCCGCGCGTTTTGGTTAAAAATGTGTGCAGCTTGCATTCCTGGACAGCACTGGTCGGGAACGCATGCAGTGTGAACATCAGACAGTGCAGTCTATGCACTTTCTGATGTTGTGCGTGTCGGCCTCCTGCACACGTTGCCTAAACGCGGACGGAAACACGTGCAGTGTGAACGAGGCCTTATTCAAGAAACTGATCGTCAATAGAACTCGTGGTCCAAGCGTGGTCATTATCACTCAGAGCAAGTGCAAAGATATATACAGAAGACAGAGAAATTCAGTCTGGCACTGCTTTTATCCCTCGTAAAGCATCATGCACGTGTGGATTTAAAAGAGATGAGATACCCAGTAGCTTTGATGTGGTTGTGGAGCAGTGTGGCAGCTGCAGCCCACGTCTTCAGAGGCTTTTTGTAGAGAACACATACTCACTGGGCCTCTGAGATCTCAGAGCAGCTCCACTCAGTAGATCACAAGTGATCCCGCAAACCTAGACTATATATATATATATTTTTTAATGTTGGCTGTTATGTACTAAAACACTGTAGCCGTGAAACACATGAGAATACATTGGGGGTTGCAGAGGCTGTTAATCGACAGTTGAGGGATTGTAGTCTCATGCAGACATTTTTTTTTCCCAAAATGAAGATTTTGTAGAGACCTTTGATGAAGCAGGGTTATGTCCTGCGGAACCGGTGGTCTTGTCCGCCCTGAAACCTTGAGAGGCTCACACTGCTTGGGAATCCTGGTTTGTCCTACCTGGGTGATGTATACATATGTTCTCCTATGTCCCACTAGCCACTACCAGCATCATTTAATATAGATGGCCATTGTATGTACTGATGTGTGTGTATTTTGTTGTGTTTGCACTTTTTACACTGAGTTTTCTGCTTAGCACGTTATACTGAACCCCGGGTTCAACACACACTGTATCAGATTGATAACAAGTGTGTGTCTACTAAGGTCCTGCCAGGTGATACTGATAATATATATGTAATTAATATACATATGATCCCAAGGGAGTGTGGATGGTTTTAAATGTTTTTAATTGCGTGTCCATACAGCTGTTGTGTGTTTTTTGATACCAATAAACTTGTTATACATTACTAGTCCTGTCATAACTATGATATGGCTCGGGTGAAGGGGTCATATCCTAATCAATTGCCTGAATACATTAACCCTGTTAAATCAGCCCTTATGATCCTGTCAGCACTAATTGCATTGCTGTACACAGCCATCATCGGCTAGACTTCTGGGCAGGAAATCTGTAATAAGAGTTAAAGCGGAACTGGAGAGTCGCAAAAGAAAAAAAAAAGTGTTTCACTTACCTGGGGCTTCTGCCAGCCCCCTGCAGCCAACCTGAGCCCATGAAGTTCTCCAAAGACCCTCTGTTCCCCCACCATGGGTCACTTCACACAGTGGAATCCGTCTTCTAAGACGAAGTCCACTGCGCCTGCGCAGCCCTGGCCACGTCTGTCCACAGGCACAGTACGAGAAAATCTCTGGCGGGAGCATGAAGGACACGCACAGCCAAGGCTGCGCATGAGCAATGGACACCCACTGCGTGAAGTGAAAGTGAGTCGCGGTGGGGGAACAGAGGATCTTTGGAGAACTTCGTGGGCACAGGTCGGCTGCAGGGGGCTGGCAGATGCCCCAGGTAAGTGAAGCTTTTTTTGCAACTCATCGGTTCCGCTTTAAAGGACACCTGAAGTGAGAGGAACATGGAGGCTGCCATATTTATTAACTTTTATACAATACCAATTGTCTGGCAGCTGTGCTGATCCTCGGCCACTAATACTTTTAGCCACAGACTCAGCAAGCATGCAACAGATCTTATCAGATCTGACAATAACATCAGAAACACCTAATTAGCTGCATGCATGTTTCTGGTGTTATTCAGATACTACTGCAGCCAAAGAGATCAGCAGGGCTGCCAGGCAACTGGTATTGTTTAAAAGGAAAACAATATGGCAGCCTCCATATGCCTCTCAAGAGTGGTGAGAGTGTAGTAGGGCTGACTGAGTGCACCTAGTCACCGATTTCTGTTCACTTCAGGTTCACATGACAATTTCATGTTCTGATTTCCAAACGTTTTCCTGCACCAGAAAATACAGGAAAATTCTGGAGAACTGAAGTGATCCTGAAAAAAGTGCCACCAGGTAATTTCAAACTATTTGCTGCTAGGCATCAAAAGTTAGCAAAATGGAAAATTGTTAAATCCATAACTTCTGCAACTCCACTAGGTTTTCATATGATCCAGATGAGGGTTGCAAACTTTTGCCACCGAGCAACTGAAGGCTCATACACTAGATAAAAGATGCAGGAAATAAATGATCAATGGCCAGTAAATCGCCAGATCAAATCTATCATGGTGGACAGGGCAGTTTCTAGGCTACATTTCACCCAGGGCGAGGGTGTAAAAATCCCCCCCCCCCCATGGAGCCAGGCATAGGTGCCCGCAGTATAGGTTAGCTACGTAGGTGCCTCCAGTATAGGGTAGCCTGTAGAGTTGCCACCAGTATAGGTTAGATAGGTAGGTGCCCTCAGTATAGTTTAGATAGGTAGGTTCCCCCGAGTATAGGTTAGATAGGGGGGTTCCCACAGTATAGGTTAGATAGGCAGGTTCAGTGTTCTCCCCAGAATTTTTTTCCAGCCGGGTGGCATGAAATAGTAGCCGGGTGGGTTGAGATGAAAATGCAGGGCAACCACCACTACAGACCACAATCCCCCATAATGGGCGAGTATCTATAAAGTATTCTCTCAGCAATCCCAAACGATACAACTATATGTAAAAAAAAAATGGTTAGGAGACGTGATAGGCCCTTGTAATTATTACCCTCAACCATATAAAGACTCTTGAATTAATCTGGCTTGAACCATTGTGACTCATTCCCTATATTATGACCTTTATGTTTATTTGTTCTACTCTACCTCATATTACTGTTATAGCTACTTAATTACTAGACTATCTTTTGCATCTTCAAAACAACTTAAAGAGAAACTCCAACCAAGAATTGAACTTTTTCCCAATCAGTAGCTGATACCCCATTTTACATGAGAAAGACAATGATTTTCACAAACAGACCATCAGGGGG
This sequence comes from Hyperolius riggenbachi, assembly GCF_040937935.1. Taxonomy (NCBI): domain Eukaryota; kingdom Metazoa; phylum Chordata; class Amphibia; order Anura; family Hyperoliidae; genus Hyperolius; species Hyperolius riggenbachi. The sequence continues at coordinate 47,579,411 of NC_090656.1, forward strand.
CGCTGTGTGACTGATTTTGTGCTGAAACCCCTCCTACAAGAGGCTCTGAATACCGCGGTACTGCTGGCAAACTGCCACAATGTAACAATGTTCAGAGACAGGAAATAGCTGTTATTAGCTGTCTAACAGACAGAGCAGCTAGAAACAGCTAAATAACCTGCCCACAGTAACAATGTCACCATGTAATACATGTCAGAATGTGAATCTGGGAGAGGAAAGATTTTACAATGAGCAAACACTGACTAAATCATTTATACATAATTATGGTAAAAAATGAAGCACTTTTTTTACTACATTATTTTCACTGGAGTTCCTCTTTAAGCAGCAGGACCAGGATATCTATATTATCGCTCATCTTTACTTCTATAGCTGTATAATCCGGACTCTGCAGACTGAAATTCTATAACCCTCTCACGCTCACTTAAAATTGGCTAAATTGAAAGCAAGAGGAAAGATACCCCAAACTGAAATACACTGGCTGTTAAAAGTACTCTGTTCTACCCTCTTCATCACTACAATCCAATAAAGCTAAGTCCGGATAGTATTGTTGGGTCGATACATAATTCCTTGTCTATGATAAGTGACAAATTATATAATGTTTGTACCTGCTTTAACATCTATATGTATAAAGATCTGTTTGACTTTTATCTATGCTAAAATAAAAACTAGTGAGACGAAAATGCAGGGCAACTGTGCTTACAGCATAGGAGGATGTGAGGAGGTGAGCCGATGACAGCCGGGTGGTCACCAAATCTAGCCGGGTGGAGAACCCGGCTAAAAGAGCCTGGGGAGAACACTGCGGTTCCCGCAGTTTAGGTTAGGTAGGCTCCTGCAATTTAAGCTAGATAGGTAGGTTCCTGCAGTTTAGGCTAGATAGGTAGGTTCTCACAGTTTAGGTTATTTAGGTAGGTTCCCGCAGTTTAGGCTAGATAGGCAGGTTCCCACAGTTTAGGCTAGATAGGCAGGTTCCCGCAGTTTAGGCTAGATAGGCAGGTTCCCGCAGTTTAGGCTAGATAGGCAGGTTCCCGCAGTTTAGGCTAGATAGGCAGGTTCCCACAGTTTAGGCTAGATAGGCAGGTTCCCACAGTTTAGGCTAGATAAGCAGGTTCTTACAGTTTAGGCTAGATAGGCAGGTTCCCACAGTTTAGGCTAGATAGGTAGGTTCCCGCAGTATAGGCTAGATAGGCAGGTTCCCGCAGTTTAGGCTAGATCGGCAGGTTCCCGCAGTTTAGGCTAGATAGGCAGGTTCCAGCAGTTTAGGCTAGATAGGTAGGTTCCAGCAGGTTAGGTAGGTTCCCACAGTTTAAGTTAGGTAGGTAGGTTCCCGCAGCTGTGTGGCAGCCGGGGGAGCGGACATAATAGTTATAACTCACCTGCTTCCGCCGAACCCGCGCAGCTTCAATGTCCTTCCTTTCCCGGCATCTATCTCATTAGTAACAGCGCTCCCTGTGATGACATGCGATATGTCATCACAAGGGGCGCTGTTGCCATGAGACAGACACCGGGAGAAGAAAGACATTGAAGCTGCGGAGGAACGGCTGAAGAAGGTGAGTTGTAAATATTATCTCCGCTCCCCCGACTCCTGCGCCCGCTCACCTGACCGCACAACCATGCGCCCCGGCCGATTGCACGTATCGCACGCCCATAGAAATGGGGCTGATGGTGGAGCCCTGTTCCAGGCGGCTGGAACAGCTTCTCCTCTCCTCCACCAGCGGCACTGCGATGCCGACATCTTCTTTGGAGTTCCGATCACATGATAAGACATGTGATCATAACCCAGGGGATGGTGGCAGCGTTGCAGTGCCACCCTGTGGTGGAAGAAGGATGATGAAAGAGATTCTTCGCTTAGTTTTAGAGGTGGGATTTTTATCAAAGCCCAATTGTGACTGGTTCTTCTTAAAGTGGACCTGAACTCTTGCACAGGACAGAAGAAAAACAGATAATGCACCCTCCATATATTTAGGGAGAAGAGCCTGTCTAATTCCCCCTCATCTTCAAGTAATGACAAGTGCAATTGGATCTCTCAGCTGTGTCAGCAGAGAAATTAGTCATTCTCAGCAGACCTAGCTAATATGTAAACACAGGATGTTAACCCTTTGCTTCCATGAAAGCGGGAAGTAGACACTACAGATTTATTGCAGGATTTGTATCAGCTGTAACAAGCAAATGTCTTTCTCTTTAAAGGCCATTATGCTACTGCTTATCTTTTAGAGCAGAGAAGAAGGTCTGAGTTCATGTCCGCATTAAACCTTCCTTTGGTCCAGCTCATATTTTGTCCACTGTACAACCCAAAGACTTGATTTATACAAAACCAGCGCCCAGCTTTCCGCAAATCTGCGTGAGCCCTGCAAATTTCATTATTTTCGCCACACGTACATTGCCAGCTGGCGTTCTTTATTTTTTTTAATAACTCGTTCAGACAAGCAAAGTAAAATGAGATCGTTACGAATGCTGTAGCCTCCCACAATTATCTTGTGTGTAAAGCGAGTGGATAATAAATTCTATTAATGAAGAAGGTGAGCTTGGCTTATGGTAAATACAGAGCTAAGTGTTTACTGTACGCTTAATGTTTTACACAACTCCTTTTATAATTCTGCTTATCTGTTCCTTCTAATTCCCTAACGGCAAAATAAAATAACCCCCTAAAGAGAATAATTACTGTTATACTTCTTAACCAAGGCTCTGGGTTTTTTTTTTTTCTGAGTGTGGTGGGGAAGTAATCGGCGCTGCTTTTTAAAGAGGACTTTAAAAAAAATAAAAATGCAAATAAGCTTCCTTGTAAATACATTAATTACCCACCTAGCCCCCTATTACCGTGTTTATATTGTTTGCAAAGTCTATTTACAGTGCTGTTGAAATTAACATCGCCGTGGCTTTGAAAAAAGCCTGCAGTCGGTGGGTTGTGCTCTGGAACCAATTAGGATGAACTTTGTGTCTGCGGGGACTCCAGGGGAAAGAGCACAGCCTTGCATTGTCAAATAATAATATCGTTTGACTGGACTGTATGGATATTGTATTGTAATTACGCAGTTGGACCCATTCGCTCTTGCTCTCTCTCTCTCTCTCACGCGCGCTGCAGAAAAAGATTCTCATTGTCTCCTTCATAAAATCAGTAGGCACAAAAGATTCGGTTAATGGTTTAATATGCAGAGTGGGCCAATTTTATGCAAGGAGAGCAAAAAAGGCAAGTGGCACTTTTTGAAGTCATGAACATTATGTGCTACTTGGTGCTAAGGCCTTAAAGTGGGGCTCATATCTTACCTTTCAACTGTGAATTTCATTTTAATAAAAACAAAATATTCTATCTCAAATTGGTTTTCAATATACATTTAGCCCAATAAAGGGATGTCCCCTCTAGAGTACACTGCTCGTTTCTACAGTTGTGCTATGAAGGATACCAAAGATGCAACTTAAAGAGGAACTGAGGAACTGTAGCCAAGGTTTGAACTCCACCCTAATCAGTAGCTGATAACCCCTTTTCCCATGAGAAATCTTTAGCTTTTCTCTAATACATCATCAGGAGGTCTGTAACCCCTCCCACAGTGTGATGTCAGGACCTAGGTCCTGACAGTTTTCTGGCTGTGAGCCTTGTTGCATTGTGGGAAGCTGTTTCCAACTGCCAAGCAACCAGTGTTTCCCTCTGTGCATATGTGTATCTATAATAAACAACGTTTAGCCTATCACATTGTTAGTGAGTGTGGTTATAGATGATGGCAGTTGTTGCAGTCTGTTTCGTTTTCATGTCTACCAGTAGACCAGTAGTAGGATCAATGGCAGGCTTATCGTGGATCAAACAACAGGACCAAATTACATGACGGATATCAATCATTTCTTGATCTCTCGTCTATTTTTTAACTTCTCACTTTGCAATGTATTGATTTCCTTTTTTTCCGCTTTCCACTAAAGCTCCTCTTTAACCCCCTAGGAGGTATGATTATTTCTGGATTTTAGGGTCTTTTTTAAATGTTTCAGACCCTAAAATTAGGAAAAAAACTTGCCACCAGAATGCCTGCAGCAGCCCGTGCTCTCATTCACCTCCCTTGGCTCCAGTGCTGCAATTTTACCTCCATCCTCTGGGTGGCGCTGTAACTGTGTGGTGAGATCGATGATGATTAACTCACCAGAGTTAATCAGAGCCTCAGAGGACAGAAAGGAGAACGGCTACAGGCGTCTGGATTCCCCGGGAGGTGAGTAAAACCGCTCGCTGTGCGCTGTACTCTGCATAAACCTCCTGTCGGCTAGCCAAAGCATAGCACGGGATTACCGCCAGGGACGTTAACCCACCAGTAGGAAATATGATGCCGAACTACATGCAAAAATGTTGCATATTCCTGCATAAGCTCAGTTGCCAGGACTCTACTCTCCACCTTCCCCCTGGATCACAGACTTCCAGACCTACAGGCTGTAGTTTATCAGAGTTTGGTCCATGTCACAGTCCCAGTAACATCACACATCTACTAATTCCCATGACTTTCAAGGTGGCCATACACCTGTCAATCTGCCACCGGATAGATTACTCTCTGATACCAGCACATACAGGGACATCAGTACATGCAACTGTGTCATATGTTACAGGCACTTACAGTGACAATCCAAAAAGACGCAGTACCTCAGAGGAGGGGAGGATTCGGGCCGGCATGATAAGTGAGCCTTCAACAATCACTACGGGCCTGGGGGGGCAGACAAACTTGGGGAGAGCCCGGCCGGGGGTGTGTCATTGGTCAGGAAATCAAGCATTACTGCCGCGCACCCAATCAAGCCCTTGCAACAGATTTCCCTCCAGTATGCATGGCCAATTCTTTTGACTGATTCTGGCCAAAAATGTATCAAAACAATCAGGTGAGCATGTTGCGGCATTGATATCTGCCAAATTCAATCATCCTGATTGGGCAGATATCGATGGCAAAAGTCGAGTAATGCATGGGCACCCTCATTATGAACGGATATTATCCAGATGAGGGTTGCATTACTCACCAAATATGCACGGATTTGGTAAATCATACAGTTCTGGTGCTCTGGATCTGCATCCCCACTGAAGATGTCCTCGTTGGGGTCTACATTCCTCCCGACGCATGCTCCAGGACTGCCCTGCAAGAAATCAGCGACTGTATCTCGCGCTGGGAAACAGCCCTCCCGGAGGCCCTGTTCATCATCTTGGGCGACTTCAACAAGGCGAACCTTCGGCACGTGTTGCCCCGCTACAAGCAGCACATCACCTGTCCTACCAGGAACTGTAACATCCTAGACCACTGCTACACGGTCCACAAGTGTGCTTACAAGGCCATCCAAGGAGCCCCCTTTGGGAACTCTGACCACAACACAATACACCTGATCCCCACCTACAGGAGGCTCCTGGAGACCTCAAAGCCCATCGTCAAAACCTCAAAAAAATGGACAGCAGATGCCAAACTGGAGCTCGAAGCTTGCTTTGAAACCACCGACTGGTCGACTCTGGAGGCACCCACCCTCGATGAATGGGCCGAGAATGTCACCTCCTACATTAGCTTCTGTGAAGAAGCGTGTATTCCGTCTAAGTCCTTCAGAGTCTATCCCAACAACAAGCCCTGGTTCAACGACAGACTTCGCCGGCTTCGGAAACGCAAAGAAGAAGCGCACAAGTCCGGCTCCCCAGAGGAATTCAGAGAGGCCAGGCACGCCCTGAAAAGAGAACTGCGTTTGGCAAAAAGGGCCTATGCCGAAAAGCTGGGGCTCTGCCTCCAGTCAACCAACACACGGGAGGTATGGATAGGCCTGAGAGCAGCCACGAACTTCAAATCGGCACCCCTGACGGTGACCCCTAGCCCTCGACTGGCGGAGGAGCTCAATGAGTTCTACTGCAGGTTCGAGCAACATCCCATCCAGCCCGTGAGCCACGCAGTTTCGCCCCCTCCCCCCGTGGGCGAACTCGTCTCCCTGGCGCCTGGTACCGTTCGGGAATCAGAGGTACTCCGGCACCTCCGCAAGCTGAACCCCAGGAAATCTTCCGGCCCGGACGGAGTGTCATCTATCTGCTTGCGAACCTGTGCCGACCAGCTAGCCCCTGTGCTCACTTCCTTATTTAAGAAGTCTTTATCTGGGGGTACAGTCCCCTCCTGTTTTAAGAGGTCTACAATTGTACCAGTCCCAAAAAAACCAGGCAGTACTGAGCTAAATAACTTCCGTCCGGTGGCCCTAACCTCTAATATCATGAAGCTCCTCGAGCGGCTGGTCCTTGCCCACCTGAAGAGGTCCACGGACGCCCTTTTAGACCCGCTCCAATTTGCATATAGGGCAAACCGATCCGTGGAGGATGCCATCAATGTCAGAATGGCCCACATCACTGAGCACCTGGACAGCCCCGCCTCCTATGCTAGGATTCTGTTCCTAGACTTTAGCTCAGCGTTCAACACGATCTGCCCTGACATCCTGATCACCAATCTGATGCAGCTCGGAATTTATCCTACTCTCCGAGCATGGATCAAAGACTTCTTGACTAACAGAACGCAGCAGGTGAAGCTTGGCAACTACTACTCCAGCGTCCGGACCACAAATACAGGGGCTCCACAAGGCTGTGTTCTATCACCTCTACTGTTCTCCCTCTATACCAACAACTGCATCTCATCTGCAGACTCTGTGAAGGTCATCAAATTTGCAGACGACACCACCATCATCGGCCTTATTGGTAGCAACGGGGAGCACGAATACCACAGCGAAGTCGAGAGGGTATGCAACTGGTGCAGTGACAACAACCTAGTCCTCAACACAGCAAAGACTGTTGAACTAGTCGTAGACTTCAGGAGAAACCCTCCACCCCTCCCACCTGTCCTCATTGGAGGGACTGAAGTCTCTAGGGTGTCATCGGTTCGGTTCCTCGGCACGACTCTCACTGACAACCTGAAATGGGGGCTAAACACCACCAAAATTCAGAAGAAATCCCAGCAGCGGCTGTTCTTTCTGCGCCAACTGAAGAGATTTGGTATGCCCAAGGAGCTGCTGACCAGCTTCTATACCGCCACCATAGAATCCATCCTCTGCTCCTCTGTAATTGTCTGGTATGCGGGCGCAGCGGAAAGCGACAAACACAAGCTGCAGAGAGTCATAACGGACGCGGAGAAGATCATCGGTTCTCCTCTTCCACCTCTTGATCTCCTCCACTCCTCTAGGATGAGGAAGAGGGCAACCATGATCTCCCACGACCCCTCTCACCCAGGCAGCTATTACTTCAGGCTCCTCCCATTGGGCCGCCGCTACAGGACTATACCATCCAAAACTACCAGGCGGAAGAACACCTTCTTCCCCCAAGCTGTTCGGCTACTGAACTCCAACCTTCCCCGGCCCGGCCTGCATTTCTAACTGCTGGGCTGGTCACCCGGCTCCCGCCGCTGCCTGCCCTGGTTCTTTATCCGTAAATGGCCTGGCCTTTCACCAGCACCTTCTTATTTTCACCGGACTGTACTGCACAGCAGTGAAATGGCCGTTACGAACTGACTACTGCATTCTATTTTTGTATGTGTTTTTGTGTGTCTGGTTATACTCTGTCTGTCTTTACTCTGTCTATTCCATGTGTACCACAAATAATTCCGATTACAGCTCTGCTGTACTTGGCGAAATAAAACTGATTCTGATTCTGATGTATGGAGAGCTCTGGGCTTGAGGAAAGCATAGTAGGAAAACATGGATTACATCAAAGTGAAATGTATTCTGAGGTGCCGAGAACAGAATATATTATATATATTAAATGGCAGCTGTAACACCATACCGACACATGTACAGCTGTGAATACATTATTCCGCTAATGGATTGTGGGACACTATGTAGTTTCAGAAACCCCCTGCTAACTAGCCTAGATCAATATACCTCAGAGATAGTAAGCACATGTAATTGACTAATACAATACAAGGCAAATCAGACCACCCATGCCTTCCATAATGTATTAGATATGTATAGATCAGAGAAACGGTCATATTGAATGGCTGGAACATGGAGTTAGGCAAGGCAGCTGCAGACTATTCCACACAGACAACACATTCTACAGAACTTCCTGTAGTCATCCATGTGTTAACGGGTTTCAACTATTCAACAATCTATTATAAAAACTTAAAGGGGCGCTATGGCGAAAGATTGTAAAATTTAAAAGATGTGCAAACAAATAAGATGTACGCTTTTTCCAGAGTAAAATGAGCCATAAATTACTTTTCTCCTATATTGCTGTCACTTACAGTAAGTAGTAGAAATCTGACAGAAGCGACAGGTTTTTGACTAGCCCATCTCTTGATGGGGGGATTCTCCGGGATTTATTTATTTTCAAAAGCACTTAGTGAATGGCAGTTGCTCTGTCTAACTGCCAAAAAACTGTGTAGGGAGCAGGAAGCTGTCCAGCATCATTGTTTACATCCTTTTAGGGAATATCTTTATAAAGAATAAAAGCCTTGCGGAGAATCCCGTATGAAGAGATGGACTAGTCCAAAACCTGTCACTTCTGTCAGTTTTCTATTACCTATTGAAAGTGACAGCAAGATAGGAGAAAAGTAATTTATGGCTCATTTTACTCTGGAAATGTACTTCTGATTTGTCTAGGTTTGCACATATTTTAAATTTTGTAATTTTTCACCATAGTGCCCCTTTAAGAGAAATATACGGTAGGGATTGTCAATGAGATGCTAATAATTCCGATTTGCATGCAATTTAAATGCAGATTGTATGCAGCTGCAGCAGACTCAAAGCACCTGAGCTGCAGCCACTAGGAAGCACTCTATAGGCATTAGCAGTGTTAGGGAATCTAGCCCAATGACTCCTTATTGAACAGATACAGGCTTACTGTGCTTCACCACAAAAGCATGCATGACAGGGGCCATTATCATCCCTTGCAGAGGTGTGATATTCACTTGAGGAATGGCTATGTTGATTAGAAGCAGGCTGAGCAGTGAAGAATGAAACAGAGAGCAGGGTAGGTGTTTTCTCTAATGTTCCCACTGATATATATGGTACAATACATGAGGGTGCTTCATCTCTGGTTCACTTTAAGGCCCAAATCAAAATTATGACAGTTTGCTATCTGTGAACCTCATTTTATGGTGGGAAATAACTGATTTTTCCAACTGCCAAGCAAGCAATATCTGCCTCTGAATAGAACTCGCAGTAACAAACATTCCATACAGATCACCTGGCAGAACTAAGGATGTCACCACCTGTGATACATTTCAGTGTAAATCAGAGAGAAGAAAGATTTTACAATGGGTAAAAACGAACTAAATAATGTATAAATGATTGTAAAAAAATAAGCAATTTTATTATGTTATTTCCTCTTTAAAAATGTATGCTAATCAACAGGACTGCTTTGAGGTTTAGTTGGGTTTTAAAAACAATCCTCAACTGAATCACTGAACCACAAACTGGTGGAAAAGATTAATTTCGCATTGCTTTATCTGAAGTAGTAGCAGCAGAATATTGTACCGTGTTGGCCAATGGAGGTTATCTGCAGTGATTCCCACTTAATAAACTAGAGCCTTCACCAAGGCAACGGCTTTGTATTGGTCATGGGCCTGTAGCTGGGTCTGAAGTTGTACATTTATCATGTTTGGGGAATATGGAAGATCTCAAGTTTTTGCTTACAGAGATCATAAATGGTTTTCAATGTCCACCTTGTTCATCCCCACAGTGGGAATGTTCCAGAGTTTTTTGAGTTGCTAGAAATGTATGAATTCTGCAGTGGAGCTCTGTGAAGCAAGATAGGCTGAAGTCTCCAGCGTACACATCTTCTCAACTGATCGATGCTCCATGGATCGGGAAGTAAAACTACCAGTAATCTGTGCCTCCTCCAAGGCTGTTGGGGATAAAAGATCCTTGCACATCCGAGCAATGCTCACCCACCGTTTTCGTTTTCACTGCGGCAATCCATTATAGGATCAAGTCACAAAGGCTGCAGTTATTCGTAGAACATATACAAAAAGTGCAAGGTTGTCAAAAAAGAAAAAAATTCTAGTCTGGCAATCTCGCCATGCTGTGTGACAATCAGCTTAATAAAATAACTTTAATTAATTTAAACCATCCAGTTCTCCATTTTGTGTAATCAAAATAAATCTAAATGAATTGCTGTGGGGTAATTCTGCAGCCTGGCTGCGAGTCCCATTGACGCGGCTTTCGCCCGACGCTGTATATCTTTGCTTTATAGAGAGAATGTAACAAATCTCCTTTATGATTTAGATCCAGGTTTACAGCGGTTTTCAAACAGACCATAAAAATTATAACATTGAAACTGTATAAACAAGCAGAACAGTGTTTTTACTGTAAAACATGAATGTAGTGTAAATATTTGTCTTTCCCTTCTCTCGGCGTCTATAATGAGAGCAGAAAATTCATGCCATATGTTTAGATCGCAACGAGGAGCAGAAAAGATTTCAAAAATTCGTCCATGTGAACGTCAGTGAAGCCACGAATGAGGTGTCCAAGCCGGTTTCTGCCATGTTTAACTCCAAGTGTGCCATTCACAAACTAACAAAGTGTGTAGATTCCACAGAATTTCTCACAGTCACTTGTCATCAATCCTGACTTGAAGTACAACTTCAAGTGGAGACGGTACAAAAATCATCTCACACTCCTCAATTTATGTCACCACCAATTCAGACTCCAGGTACCCAAAATTGGTCTGACTCCTTAGTCTAAAGGTGGCCACACACAATACAATAAAATGATCTGACTGTACGGCAAATCGATAAAAACTATCGGATTTCCCAAAAAATCGAAAGCTTTTTTTTTTTTTTTTTTAATTCGAGAAAGAAATCCGTTTCGGTTTCCCGTTTTTAATACATAAAAGTCTATCGGGAGTGCTGGAGTTTTCTGATCAATTTTTATGAAAATTGAATGGTGTGTGGTAGATTGTCAACTTCCTTATATATACACTTCCAAGCAATTTTCACCGAGTTTTCAATCGTTATTTTCATAATTGGGTAACGTGTGTGGTACATTGGTCAGATTTTTTAAATGTCACAGTCAGAAAAATTTATTGCAATTCTTGAAAAGATTTTTAAAAATTTGTATGGTATGTGGCCACCTTAATACTTATCAGGGCTGTGGAGTTGTTACAAAAACCATCCGACTCAGACTCCTCAATTTATGAAACCTCCGCTTTTGACTCCAGGTACCAAAAATTGCTCTGACTCCACACCACTGGTGAATGCGCCGGAAAAGTACACTTGTAATAATTAAATCACCATTTAAAGAGGAACTCCAGTGAAAATAATGTAGTAAAAAAAAGTGCTTCATTTTTTACCATAATTATGTAGAAATGATTTAGTCAGTGTTTGCTCATTGTAAAATCTTTCCTCTCCCCGATTTACATTCTGACATTTATTACATGGTGACATTTTTACTGTGGGTAGGTTATGTAGCTGTTTCTAGCTGTTCTGGCTGTTACAGACAGCTGTAAACAGCTAATTCCTGCCTGTGAACATTGTTACATTGTGGCAGTTTGCCCAGAGTACCGCAGTACTCAGAGCTTCTTGTGGGAGGGGTTTCAGCACAAAATCAGTCATACAGTGCCCCCTGATGGTCTGTTTGTGAAAAGCATTATATTTCTCATGTAAAAGGGGGTATCAGCTACTGATTGGGATAAAGTTCAATTCTAGGTTGGAGTTTCTCTTTAACAGTAAAGCTTTGCCAGGGTCATGCTTAGCACTCTGGAGGGGGCAGAAAATGTTTCAAATTTTCATTCTTTTTATCTCCTGCAATGCATCAGATTCCAGGTAAGCTCCGTACTGCCGTTTCAGAGAAGAGCCAGCTTTTGCCTTTGGTCAGATATTGGCTAATCTCTAGGTAGAAACCCAGAAATCTCCCAGCCAGTGGACATGCTCTATTCATCAGAAAACACCATCTCTCTTCTGGAAACCCTATTCCGAAATATTTAATAACTGCCGCTGACTGCTCTTAAAGAAGGTAACATTTCAAGCTTTGTAGTACGATCTGATTTTACAAAAACACCATCCTGTTTTCCATTATGCCTTAAAGTAAATTAAGCTCCACATTGGAACGATCAGTTTTACTTTACCAAGTATTGATTTTTTTTTTTTTAACTGCCTTGGCTGCTCCAGGACTTTTCCACTACTCAAGTTGAGATTTATGTGAGACAATATCATTCTGATTAAAACAAATCACAGTTTTACAGCACTCATTTCCTTTTTTTTCAGGACATGAGATATCAAACAAAAGCTGAAAACTGATATTAAGTTTGATCATGCATGAACAATACATTTAAAAAAAAAAAAAAAAACAGTAAGAGAGCGTGTGATCCTGCCGCCTCCCAGTCTTACTTCTACAGGTCAGCAGCTATTGAAACTCAAACATCCTTTACCAAGCCGACTGTGGAGGGAACTGGCTGGCTGCTGGGATCAAACTGTGCTATTAACCAGTTACTGCACCCGTCGCAGTATATCTACGCCCTGCAGGACTTCATCTGAAGTCCCAGGGATGTAGGTATTAGTCTACCGCCGCGATCACTGCTGTGCACGCTCTTAATATGACCAAGACTAAAAACACTGCAGTAATTGCTAATTTGTGCTGGCCTTCAAAAACTCGGGCAGAGACTGCAAAATAAAAAAAATTCAAAGCCATGGGTGTTCTATGAAACTGTGTACACCCATCTTAAATAAAGGATTGATTTGCACAGCTGCGCCACTGGTTTGACAGCATTGCTCATGGGCATGCTTTTAGTACATTTGGAAGTTCTAAATGGCAAATTCCTTCTAGGAAGGGCAATATTGAAATTTGCAGTACTCTCAGTACAGAACTTTTAGGTTCCTTTTGGACCGCCAAAACATCCGCTAGGTTTTGGTGCTCCATAACCGGATAAAGAGGCTTGTTCCCATTTTCTGATCACAAAGTCAATGCAGACATTTTTGTGCTGATTCCAGATACCAATTCCCAGACTAGATTTCCTCCCTAGCTCCAGAGTAAAATATGCTCCACTTGATTCTGTGCAATCAGGCAGGACACAGCTCCAGGACTAAGTGTGAGGCAGATAAAAATGTAGCTCATCTTAAGCCATATACACACTTTGATTTATCTCAGCTAAAATTATAAATTAAGATTGTTTCAGTCAAAAATATGACGTGTGCGCAGATCAGTGACCTTCTACAGGTATATACAATGGCCTTTAATGATCCAGTGGGATGGCCTGCTCTTGCCCAATGTCGTCAGTGCTGTGGGAACTTCTTACGCAATTATGCTGTTGTCCAGCCCACTCATCTCAACACTGCAGTCTGTACAGCTCTTGCTCGTAAACGGACTCCCAGAACGGTCCATAACTATGGCTTTGGGAGGCAATAAATGAACGTCTAAACACAGCTTTAGTACAAAACAGGACATATATGGGTGCCCGCGGCTCATCTGTAAAATGGGTGCTGCATATACTGCCATATATTGTTAATTGTGACTATGGCGGTGCACAGGGGCAATTTGGGCACTGGCAGCACCTGATACATTTGGCAATTAGGCGCCACAGATCTCTATACTACTATACCTAGTGAACTATTAGCAGTGAAAGTGGCTATTTGTGTAGACATGACTTTGTGTTTGCGAATATAGGGGTTCTAGAATGTTTCCATGCCTCCTTGCAGGAAGAAAATAAGGAGTACAATATATGAGAGAAATAACACACAGCCATTAATACCGAACTTGGAGAAGTGTGGAGGAAGAAATAAAGAAGGCAGCGACACCATGGACTGAGATGGAAAAAACAATCGCCCAGGACAGAAACTGGTGGTAAACATTTGTTGATGCCCTTTGCTCCAGTGGGAGACCAGTGTTCTCCCCAGGCTCTTTTAGCCGGGTGCTCCACCCGGCTAGATTTGGTGACCACCCGGCTGTCATCGGCTCACCTCCTCACATCCTCCTATGCTGTAAGCAGAGTTGCCCTGCATTTTCATCTCAACCCACCCGGCTACTTTTTCATGCCACCCAGCTGGAAAAAAATTCTGGGGAGAACACTGGAGACACAAGATTAAAAAAACTGAAGCCAGTTGTGTGTGGTCCGGTATTAGTCATGGAAAGAATCCGAAGACATAACAAAAGTTGTTTAGCTGATACCTTTAATGACTAACTGTACAAAATTCCTTTGCAAGCTTTCAAAACTTTAAGTTTCTTCTTCAGGCATGTTTCAGAGCGGGTTCTCATCCAGCTCCGGAACATGCCTGAAGAAGAAACTTAAAAGTTTCGAAACCTTGCAAAGGAATCTTGTACAGTTAGTCATTAAAGGTATCACCTAAACAACTGTTGTTATGTCTTCGAACAAAACTGAATACACCCCTAAATGAAGAATGTCAAAATTGTGCCCAAAGTGTCATTTTGAGTGCCCACCATTATTTTCCAGCACAGTCTTGACTCTCTTGGGCATCACACCGAAACCCTCCTCCACTCCTCCATGATGACATCACAAAGCTGGTGGATGTTAGAGACCTTCTCCACCTCACCGCCCTCAAGTAGCCCATCACCTGGATAGGTGCCCAGGCATCGCAGCTTACACAAAGTTCACCCCTCCACTGGCTGCCTGGAATTTATTTGTCTCAGGCATCACAAGCCGGTAAAAATGATGGGAGAAGTACGTTGTTTTCATAATATGCTATCTATTCACATTTTCCTGCAGTTCATCTACTCTATGACGGTTCTACTGTTGCCTTCAGTATTATTTTAATGGCAGGCTTGCCTAAATGTAACTAGAAGTCTCTTTTGACAGTGTTGCTATCTGTAATGCTAGAAGGGTTGTTTTTCTATGTTGAATCCATCTTTATAAGACGTAGACTCAAGGTTAATGCTGCTTTTTCTTTCTGCGCACTGAACTCAATGTAAATTTCAGACATCCTGTAATTAATCAACAAATCCTCTCCTGGCTATATAGAGCGAGTAATCAAAGTTCAGTAATAACTTATTCTTTCTGCTCCAGCACCTGCATTTCATTTGTTTATTTTCACAGTCTCTGAAATCTGAAGGACTGTCAAAATGCCATAACATTAGCACAATAATCCAAGTTAATTAGCCACTCTCAGTAAACAACAACAAAGCCATTATAGAGATACAGTGTAGGATTTTCCTCCACTGGTTGGTAGATGCATTAAATTGTTTTTTTGGTTGGGTGGGGGGGGGACAGAGCAACAGATCCTCTGGAGGCGGCGAATGACAGGGGTTTGAAAAACACTTATAGATGCAGTCTGCTACCACTTATTGCTCGATCTCTGCGAGGATATGTCTGAGATATGAGCGCGGCCTGCTGCCTGAATAGAACTTGGCGCAGTCCAAAGCTGCTAAAAGGCTGTCTAACTCTCTTCCTGCTAAAAAGAACTTGTCAGTAGCAGCAGAGTGAATATAAAGTGAATGGGCACTTTGCATGAGAACAGGATAGGAACACTTGTGGCACTTCAAATTCTGAAACTGAAAAATGAGGTTTAAATTTTTTATTTTATATAGAATATATATTAATTCTTATTTTGCTAGCAGCACATTTCAGAAACATTTGGATGAGTGCGTTTACACCAGCATCACTTTTTATTTTTTGTTATGGCAACATTGTAGACATTTGAGAACTGATGGAACCAATTGCTGTAGTTTTTAAATGACAGCTAAACTGAGAGGCGAAAAAGAGAGAACACCAAGAGCCCAATATAGTGTAGTATGTACTGGTAATGTAGAATTGGAAGAGTAATATTAATTTAATAGTCACAAACCAGGGTTACCAATTAGGCAACCATTGTCAAAGCAGGTGGGGAGATTGTCCTGACCCCTCTCAGGATTAAAAAGTCGCTCTCTGTAGTAGAAGAAGGAAGGGTACAACCCTCCACCAAGGATGGACTTGATGTAGGTAACAGGAGAACAGAGGCGCCAACAGGATAAAAAACACTAAAAGAACTTAAAAACCCATCTTGGTAATAGAAGAGGTAGTGGTGGACTTACGTCCTCCAAGCAGAACACACGACTGTGGATTTTCAGTCAAAACCATTTTATTGCATACTCCAAATAAAGTGCAACGCGTTTCGCGGGGTACAGACCTGCTTCATCGGGCAATAACAGACAGGAGTAAACAGCATCTGCCAGTATCATCAATGTTGAGCGCCTCTTTCTGAATCAGCGCTGCGTAATATGTTGGCGCTTCATAAATACAATAAATAAATAATAAATAAATCACACCCCTGAATCCAGCATGTGGCTATTCCAGTCAGAAACATCTGATTTGCATGCTTGTTCAGGGTCTATGGCGAAAAGTATTAGAGACAGAGAATCAGAAGGACAGCCAGGCAACTGGTATTAAAATCAATACGGCAGCCTCCATGTACCTCTCACTTAAGGTGTCCTTTAAAAGTAATATCCAAGTGTATTCCCTGAAAGAAGGACGGTGGCATATGTTGCTCTAAAAAAACTTTTCTATAAAATGTATCATCATGAATATTGCTTTACCAGATGAGAAAGCTACCCATGCAATGTGCACTAATGTACCTCTGTATCATTACACATGCTGGTTATTGAGCAGTAAGCTAACAACAATTGGGATGGAACATTTTTTTCTTTTCATTTTGACCAGAGGATGCAAGATTCAAAATTTCCCAAAAAAAATTTATATTTGAATCTGTCAGCCAACGAGTTTTACACTTCATCCCAGGCCACCTTAAATAAGTTCTGGTTCAGAATAGGCAGTAGGGTTTATGGATCTTGTTTATATATGGTTTATTCTTTGCACAATAAAGTTTTAACTAGTATTTGTGGATAAAGTGACAAATGTTTTCCAAAAGCATTTCTGAGTCAATACAGTGAGTTCCGCTACAGAATTGTCTCGTTTTTAGATGGATTGCCATCAGAGGGCCCAAAAGATCATGGCCATCCAATTTGGTCTTTGAGCCTTGTTTTGTTCTCCAGATTCTCGGACTCCTTCAGTTGTATTATCTAATGTAAAAGCTGAAATCTCCAAAATCTTTCCAAATTTATGTTGAGGAAAGTTATTATTACACTATTTTTGAACTAATTCTGACTTTAGGGAGGGACTCGGACTCTTTATATGCAATCATTTTACTAACCTATTACCAATTAACCTAATTAGTTGTGAATAGTTTCACTGGGTACTTTTTAGCATTACACGTTTTCCAGTTTTATATATGTTGTCTTTGTTCAAAAATGCACAAAAAGTTTTGCCAACAATTGCACCAATACTCTACATCTGGGTAATTCCCTCATTCAGATTACATTGATGGACACAAGCCTCTACCATACATAAAAGGAAAAATGACGTAATTGGTACATAAAGGGCATCACAAATGTCAATCGAAATATTGTAAATGAACATAAAAACAAAGCATAATTTTAACAAAATGTCCTCAGTGCACCAAGAGGACATCAAACATCCATAATTGTAAGGGTCCTTTTACACTGGTGTGATGCATTGAGGAGCTCTCTCTTACAGGAAATGGAATAGGACACACTTCCTGCTATGCAGTGCGGCGGAAGTGCACCAGATAATGCACACGCTGGATTGCATCACCATGCAACGTCCGCAGTAATTCAGACATGCCCCAGAATTTGGGTGTCTTTTTCCATGGGTTGCACAGCGGACATTATGAGTGGTGTGACTTTTCATGTGCGCACCAAGTGTAAAAGGACCCTCAGAACAAAAAAAAAATGGATCTCTGTATGTGCACTTGGTACTAAGTCTTCTACATTCAAAGGAAGGTAAATTAGACACTGGTCCAGAAATAATACCATGATAGACACAAAAATAGCTCAACTCACCCATTCATCTAGGATCAGCCTTTTGGCTTCATTTGCCTTCTGGAGATTTCGGCAGGCCATGATAACATGAGCACCATGAAGAGCCAATGATCGGGCAGTTTCAAATCCTGGATAAAAAATAAAAACATGTAATAACTATTCTAACAACTCTAAGTTTACTTTCCAGGTAGTGAACTTTAAAAAAAAAATATTATTAAATACATGGATAAAGATTGGTTAAATGTATTTGAAGGTCTTAAGGTATTTACTTTTTTGAACCATTTTGTTTTGATGTCATACAAAAACAAATTCATAAGTAAACATGCAATACCATTGACATCTTGTATAGTCCATTTGCAAATGTTTAACTGATATACTTGTAAGAAAATTTAGCAAAAGTCTACAAGATGTAAATGTGTGTACAGCAGAGAAAGCCAGAAATACAGTTCTGGTTTACTTTGTTGTAAGCCTTTCCTCTAGATTGTAAGCCTTCGGCAGGGCCCTCTCTCCTTGTACATCATCCCTGATTATGCACTCTTCCCAGAATAATGTGAACTGGTATTATGGACTATCACTCCAGTGTATGACCTGTAATTATATTACTACCTGTATTGTGTTGTATGTCTAATTGCCTATTACCTGTACAGTGTTGTCGGTCACCCGTTATCGCCTGTAATCAGCGCTGCGTAATATGTTGCCGCTATCTAAATCCAATAAATAATAATTATGTGCCAAATTGTGCCTCCTTTACCGGGCGAGCCCATCTACAGTGTGTTAATCTAACATCCTCCCTCTCCAGACCTATTTCAGAACATCATTTGTTTAGTTTTGCTCAAAATTGCTAATTTTGCTTGGAGGGTGCTAAAGGCTGATTGCAAGAGGTCAACAGAAAATAATAAGTTACCGTATATTTCATGTGTAAGACATGGCATCCAACATAGCCAACATCCCTCTCCCAAGAAAAAAAAAAGTCAAGTTATTGCAGGGAGATTTGTAGAGTTAATAAGGTTTGCTACATCTTCACCCTATTATAGAGCCTTAAAGTAGATAACTGTGCCAGCCAAGACACTGTGGCCACAAAGACTTGTTACGCTACATCATCCGCAGCCTAAGCACCCTCTCTGCATTGCTGGCTTTGAAAAGAATAACTCTGCATAGAAAAGTCAGAGCTCAATTTGCAGTTTGCTCTTCCTGTTACAATTCCATTTGTGAATGTACGGTAACTCCACAGAGACATGGCATTGCAAGATGTGGCCCCACTCCTATAGAATTGCCTAACTACAAGCCAAACTATGCTCCAATGCAGAGACTGAGTGTGTATGGTCAGGTGTGCATGGATGCACGATATCAGTCATTTCCTGTACTCATGTTCCAAAAGGAATGCTATACACTTTTTTTTTTGCATGTTTTCACAGACCTGAGTAAGAAAAATGTCCTGAAAAAGTAATACTTGTAAAGAAATAATGGGCTATCATAAGATTGTGCCTACTGTTTGTCTTATTTTTGGGCTATCAAATTTCTAATTCAAGTTTCAATTTATCATAGGGGAACAGGAAGTTTGTGACTCTGTGATTTGCGTTAGTCTTCCTCCGCGAACATTTCCGCTGAAACAAAAGCCCTGCTGCAAAGTGTCATTCTTTCAAGCCTGATTTGCAGATGGAACAAGAGTTTCATACTACCCAGCAAGCACATGGTGAACCAGAAGGAGTGTGTGAAAGGCTATAAAGGACCAAAAATCCCTCTTACTGAAATGTAATGCAAAACAAAATGTTGCCTTATTAAAACAGAATGTATTTGTGATAATTCAGGTTGGCGTGAGCATATGTCTCCCACGATGCATCACTGCTGAACATGCAATTCATCCTATGGTGTCCCTGTAAGCTAACCACACCTCCAGAACTGCTGGAATGCAATGATGTGTCAGCTTCTTATATGTACAGAGCCAAAACAAACCAACATGCATACAGAGTGTTTTGGATTGGTTGATCATCAGTGCATAATCCATGCCATACACTGATAAGGATCAACCAATCCAATTCGAAACATCGTGGGAGACATCATATGCTCAACTCCAATCTGAATTATTGCAAATACCTTCTGTTTTAAGACGGCAAACTTTTGTTTTGCAGATGAAACAAGAAAATAGTACGTTTTAGGTCTCTCATAGGGAAAACTGTTCTAGGTTAACTAAAGAGCAGTTCTGATTAATCCTGTCACAAATACTAGATGTAATACAAAACTGTGGTTATGGGCGCTCCTCTAGCAATGTAACAGATTAGAACACCATTTTCAGGTTGGGTAGTCAACACCACAACAAAGTACAAAAATACAACACCCCAATCAGTCTATATGGGTCACCACACAATGGGGGGTAACATCCTAAAATTACAGTTTACAGTATGTGCTCAACATATAACAATCAGTTCAAGTCTCTTCAAAAAACAAACTGTCAAAAGAAATCTCCAGCACAATTCCAGAAGTGTGGACATAGTCCCATTAGGTACTCTCACCAGATCAGATGGCTGATTTCGGAGCAGTGCTTTTCAGCGCTGCTAGATTTGGGCGCAGCCGGCGCCTCCATAGACTTTAATAGGAATCACTCCTATTGAAGCGCTCAGTGAGTAACGTCGGCTCCGTCAGAAGACGGAGCCGAGGTTGCTTAAAAACATAATAATTCGGCCTCCAGCAATTGCTGGAAGCCGAATTATTTCATTCCCCCACTATCCATGGCGGCCTGGAGGGGGAATAGTAATTAAATCGGCCCGGACTTGTGCAGGTGCTCCTTAAAAACTTAAAACAAATGTTACATAGCGTGATACTGCATTTATTAAAACATTTTAAAACATGACTGTGCACTCACAATATGTAGACATCATATGCGCATATAATAAAATCCTCGATAATTCCACCAGAGCCAGTGATTCCTGTCTCGCGTCTCCCAGTGGCAAACTTCCGCCAGACAAGAATCACTGGCTCTGGTGGAATTATCGAGGATTATTTGCGCATATGATCTCTACATATTGTGAGTGCACAGTCATGTTTTAAAATGTTTTAATAAATGCAGTATCAAGCTATGTAGCGTTTTGTTTTAAGTTTTTAAGGAGCACCTACGCAAGCCAAATAGGAGGAATATTACTCCAATAAGTGTTAACTGCTGGTCGGTCTAAGGGATCAGCGTTTTGATCTGGTAAGCGTACAACAGTACCATTTTAGGTGTCGGTGGCGGGAGCACTGGGTCGAGTCACTTGGCACATGTGTGGAGCTGGATGGTGGCACTATACATTAGGCCTGAACGATATATCGTTTTCGGATCGAAATCGCGATCCCGGAAATGCCGATTCCGGGATCGCCATGGCAACGATATTCACCCCCCCCTCTGCAGCCCGTCCAGCGGTCCCCTCTGCCGCTCTGTGCAGTGGCAGTTTGCACACACTCGTTCTCTGAGTGGAGGCGGGACACTCTCTCCCACAACTTCCCACTGTGCAGCCAATCAGCGGAGCGGGCAGCAGGCTCCGCCCGCAGGCTCTTACACTCCTTCTCCCAACATTAGCTGGGCGGGCGGCAGACTCCGCCCGCATGGCTGTCAATCGCTGAGTGCTACGAGAGTACGAGTGGCAGACTCCGCCCACCCCGACCTGCAGTCTCTCAGGCTCTCACACGTCCCGGCGGCTCAATATTCCCTCCACATCATAAGCTGGTGAAGAATCCCCAGTAATATAAATAACTTTTTGCCTTGTCCCAGGTATGCTTTGCTCAACTTCTACACAGTGTGTCTTCAACTGTAATGTGTGATGCTGCTGGTAAGAACAGCAGAGACTCAGATTTGGGTATCATTAAGGTGTACTGTTGGCTGTGGTATCAACTGAGCAGCAGGCTCTCACCTGGCAACTCCCTGCTCCCAGTGCTTTAACATCATTTGCTGGGCGAGCGGCAGACTCCACCCGCATGTATGTCAATCAAACTATGTAACATGGCCAGCAGACTCCGCCCACACTCCTGCATGTTTCATAAATACCTCATTGAAAGCAATTCTTGGCTTTAATTTTCATCACTGCATTTTAGATTAATAGCTATTTGTTTTGATACATTCACATAATGCAGTGACAGTTACAAACATCAATTTGATAGTATGATGTCATTTTTTGTCAGCGCATGTTTGTAAATGGTACTGTGTACATTGTGAATTTAGTGCTTAGGCTTGATTTGAAGCAAATCGTGAATCGAATCGAAATCGCAATTTCTGACAGAAATCGTGCGATTCAATCTTTTCCTAAAATCGTTCAGGCCTACTATACATGCTAGTAAAGCTGGATTACGCTATGTTTCCATATTCTGCTTGAGTTTCAGATACAGACGGATACGGACGTCAAAGGAGTGTCATTGTTATGCTGTTTATGCTGATCTGTGATACAAATCAGCCATCTGATCTGGTGAGAGTACCTAATGGGACTATGTCCACACTTTTGGAATTGTGCTGAAGATTTCTTTTGACAGTTTTTTGAAGAGACTTGAACTGATTGTTATATGTTAAGCGCCTGCACATACTGTGAACAACAAATACTAGATGACTAGAGGTGGAGATACGTTGGCCAATGGGAGCTCCTTGGTGAGACTGGAAGGTGTAGGCACAAATTAGGACTCAGACCAAGTTTAGCGCCATACATAAGAAAAGGACACTTTTAAAGAGACACTGAAGCGAAAAAAAAATTATGATATTATGATTTGTATGTGTAGTACAGCTAAGAAAAAAAACATTAAGATCAGATACATCAGTGTAATTGTTTCCAGTACAGGAAGAGTTGAGAAACTCCAGTTGTTATCTCTATGCAAAAAAGCTATTAAGGTCACCGACTAACTTGGTCGTGGAGAGGGCTGTTATCTGACTTTTATTATCTCAACTGTAAGTGAACTGTTTACTTTTCCTCTGGCAGAGGAGATGTCATTACTTCACAGACTGCTCTGAAAGACTCATTTTGAATGCTGAGTGTTGTGTAATCTGCACATATTATAGGATAATGCAATGTTAGAAAAAACACTATATACCTGAAAATAAAAGTATGAGAATATTTTCTTTGCTGCTAATCTTCTAGTAATTATTCATAGTACACAACCAATTCATTATATCATATTTTTTTTTTCGCTTCAGTGTCTCTTTAAGGCAAAGAAAAAGTGTCAGAAATAAAGCAATCATAAGATGGAATCATATACAATGTTTTCACAGATGTTCATCGCTTCATAGGATTTACATACAGGTTTGATTTAAGAGGTTACTCACTACACAACTTCCTCGTCGATTTTTCCGAAAACCGGAGATTTTTTGAGCAATGGCGTCTGCGATCTTGCGATGTGGGTACAGGCACACGGATCATGCGGTTGTTTAGCAATGCACATCTATGACGACCATCATGGCGGATCAGATCTTTAAGATCCCTCACCACTCTATGCCGAGTACAGCGATCGCTTGACTTCCCGTTCACGCCCGTTGTGTAATGTTGCGGGACGTCGCACGCACCCATCGGCAGGAAGATGGATCGGGAACGCTCGTCATCGAGGGATGTCGCTGGATCCATCTTCCTTCGTCGATACGGTTAGGGTCAAAAAATAAACATTTATAATGTTTGCTTTCTACAAGGCTTGCTGCAACCCATCCAGCCCATTCTAGTGGAAACAATAAGTGGCCATAAAACTGGATAAGTTTGCCACTTCAGAAAAAGAGCGAAACTGATGAGGAACATTTTATTGGTATTCAGTGCGCAGCCTTATTATATAAAAACTGTGTTTCTTGTCAAAGATGCGCTTTTAAGATTTCATGACAGGTTCACTTTAAAAGGGGATGTAGAGGCAGGAGCAGAGCTTCACAGCAGTAGTTTGTAGGAGACAATGAGTTTGGATGGCAGCTCTGATTCCATGAATAAAAGAGAGGCTGCTAATCTCCTATTATTCAGCAAGGCGTCCACAAAGCCAAGCATTAAACTTTCTCTGCAAAAAAAACCCAGTTTGTGAAATGCTGAGTTGCAGCAAAGCCTGGAGTAGCGCAATCCGTGCTGAGGCAGGTGTATAGAGATACTAATACACCCTTGGATCCCTCTTGGATCACTACCGAAAAGACATGCAGAAAATTTACTGCTGAATTAACTAGGTTAACTGGATTGGACTGAGTCAACTCTGGCAGTTTCTCCTGCCCCTCGAGGGAGCCATTCGTTGTTGTGTACCGCACACCACTCCAAATCAAAGCATTCAAAAATTAAGTGCGGTCTGCAAGATTGATGAAGAAGCCATATGTTTCCTATTAAACCAAGAAAGACAAAAATGTATAATTACACCATTTAATGTACTTAGCAAATATTTGGAGTTGGTCAAAGAATTACAATAATGCTAAGGGGAATTTTTTTTATGCTGCAAAACAGTTAGTGTGACAAGGCAGAAAAAGGAAAAAAACTAAGCATTAGGGATGATAAGTGCCACTTTAAAAAATAATAATAAAAATAAAAAAGCAGATTGTTGTCAGCAAAACTGTGCCTGAAATGCATTCTTTTCTGACAATTTTGTGGGTGGCTGCAAGTTTATATGACCGAGCTGGATTTGAGAAAGTTGGATAAAAAGTTTAATTGCTTAGTCAAAGATTTTATGGATCGGACAGCAAAAATCTTTTGACGTTCTTACGAAAGTGATGGAGAATTCGGCTTAATTAAACCGCTGGAGGGCTCCTGTAACGCAAGGGCTACCCTTCAATGCAGATATTGGCAGGACCGTATTTCCTACTGTGAAAAGCAAGTTGTCAATTGAAAGACCATCAGCACTAATGTCAGACATTTGACCTTAACCTGTGTAGTTCCATGTTAACTAGACAAGAGCAAATGTTTACAGAAAGTGAATTTCTACATCGGCTCCATCTTCAAGGGCAGTTATAGTTTTTTGAAAATCTTATAGACATATATGCAAATATTCATAAGGACGGAGGCGCCCAAGTGTAAAAATATATATAAACTTCTAACAGTTAAAATAAAATTGAAATGTAATTCCTACCTCTCCTGACGACAAAAACAGCAGTCGTACTTGAAAAGTATTTACTCAAAACACTAACATATCCAACGCGTTTCATGGGTACTAGCCCGCTTCCTCAGGTCAGTAGACAGTGCCTTGCAGCACCATGCCTTGGCGAATAGGATATGGGTGCCTCTGATAACTATTAGACGTTTATATATAGTTTTACACTTTGGAGCCTCCATCCTCACAGGTATCCAGATAAAACTCCTTTGGAGGTAATAGTTTACTTTCATTAATGCCTCTTTCACAGTGGGACATTGCATTTTGGTGCAACGTTAAAGTCGCACCGCAAACATACAGCGCAACGCGCCCAAAAAGTTGCAACGTAGCGTTACCAACGCATACAGCATATACAGTAGAAAATACAGGCAATGAAAAGTATGCCTCAAAGTCATTACTGAGTATGTGCAAACAGTCTAACACGGCTGATAATGAGTATAACGCAGTGCATGCAGTACTTTCACTTAACGTGCAGCGTTAAGACACCAACGCAACGTGTGCACTGTGAATGGGGCATTGATTTTTCATTGCAGTGCTTTCTTCTGCATTAAATATTGTTTTAACGTGCAACTTTAACGTCGCACTGTGAAAGAGGCCTAAAACTACAAACCTAGGAAAGCGACCATTCAGCTTCCAGCAGGACTTGGAAAACTGGCGGGGATGGTTAATTTCCTGCTGGCTTACATGGTGGTTGCAGGGATCCGCAACCCACTCTTGTGAGTATAGCTGTATATACTTACAACTTCCCATTTATTAACAATACTACACCACCGGGCTCCTGGTCTCTCGGGTTTACCTAGGTATTCTTGAGTACAAAGTCACAGGATCCCCAAAACCCTGCTATATGCAAATATGTTCACGTTATCCAGTGCCCTGCCAGAATTTATATTTTATGCATTTTTTTTTTAACCACGTCGCATCCAGACCTTGTTTTCCCCTTATTGACCAGAGCAATTTTGACGTTTTATCTATGACCCTATTTAATCAGCCATAACTTTATCCTTACTCACGACACCTAAATGATCTAGGTATCTTTTTTTCAGGACAAACTAGACTTTCATTGGCAGGTATTTTATCCCTAGACCAAAAAAGTTTTCTATGCATTTTAATGGGAAAAAGAAGGGAAACCAAATGTGTCCCCAGGAATAGTGGTCCCCCATTATAGCCAGATGCGCTCTCAGGATTAGCGCGTGCACCCAAGATTAGGGCCCCCCCACCATTATAGCCAGATCTGCCCAGGGCCGGATTACCAACCAGGAAACAAAAGCAGTCACTTGGGGCCCCATTCAGAGTCAAAGGGGCCCCATCAGCACATAAACCAGCCCTCGCCATCCTGTCAGCGGTGGCTGGATGGTATAATGGCTAAAGGGACTCTGAGCAGTAGGGATGGTCGGAAATGCCAATTTCCGAATCCGCTGTAAATCCGCATTCCGCCATTGCCAAATACCGATTACGCTTTCCGCTACCAATTTCTGCATTCCAATGCGGAATTTCCGTCGGAAATCACGGAAATTCCACCCGACTTTAACATCGATTTTCTCAAAAACTATAAGGTTTTTTTGAAAACTTTTTTTGCATCTTGTTCACGAGATTCTACTTCATAAACCCTGAAAATTTGGTGTTTCCAGGACTTACGAGGGCTTTGCTATTAACCGCTAAAGTCGGCGGATTTTTACTGTAATGTAAATGCAGAAAATAGGCAGATGCAGATTTTTTGCATTTTACATTACAGTAAAAATCCGCCGACTTTAGCGGTTAATAGAAAAAGCCCCCGTAAGTCCTAGAAACACCAAAGTTTCAGGGTTTATTAAACTGAATCTTGTGAACAAGATGCAAAAAAAAAAAGTTTAAAAAAGACCTTATAGTTTTTGAGAAAATCGATGTTAACCCATTCGCGTTCCGTCGTTTTCACTTGAGAAATGTTCACCTCCCATTCATTAGCCTATAACTTTATCACTACTTATCACAATGAACTGATCTATATCTTGTTTTTTCCGCCACCAATTAGGCTTTCTTTGGGGGGGGGGGGGACATTTTGCTAAGAGCCACTTTACTGTAAATGCATTTTAACAGGAAGAATAAGAAAAAAACTGAAAAAATGTATTATTTCTCAGTTTTCAGCCATTATAGTTTTAAAATAATACATGCCTCCATAATTAAAACTCACGTATTGTATTTGCCCATATGTCCCGGTTATTACACCGTTAAAATTATGTCCCTATCACAATGTATGGCGACAATATTTTATTTGGAAATAAAGGTGCATTTTTTCCGTTTTTGCATCTATCACTATTTACAAGTTTAAAATAAAAAAAATATAGAAATATTTCATCTTTACATTGATATTTAAAAAGTTTAGACCCTTAGGTAAATATTTACATGTTTTTTTTTATTGTAATGTTTTTGTTTTTTTCATAGTAAACATTTTATTTGGGTAGTTTTGGGAGGGTGGGAGGTAAACAATAGGTTTACAATGTAAATGTGTGTTAATTTTCATTTTTTTTTTACTTTTAGTTGTAGCATTACTTTTTGGCCACAAGATGGCGGCCATGAATTTGTTTACATGACGTCACTCTAAGCGTAACACACGCTTAGAGCGACGCATGGGGGAGGTAACAGCCAGAAAAGGCGCAGCTTCCGAGAGAAGCTGTCGCTTTTTCAGCGGGGGAGAGCAATCAGTGATTGGGCACCATAGCCCGATTCACTGATTGCCTGGCTAACGAACCGCGGGCCGGGAGTGCGCGTGCACGCGCGCGATCGGCCGCGGGAGCGCGCGGTAGCGCGCATGGTTCCTGGACGTAGTTTCTACGTCCAGGAACCAAAATAGGTTAAAGTCGGGCGTAATTTCCGCAATTTCAGGCGGAAATTTCCGCGATTTCTGGCGGAAATCCGCCTAACGCACTTGCATTACCGATTTCCGCATTCCGATGCGGAAATGCAATTTCCGATCGGAATTTCGGAAATTGCATTTCTGTGGAATCCGAATGAGCATCCCTGCTGAGCAGTGCAGTAACTATGGAAAGATGCATATCATTTTAAAGCTCTCTTTCTCCTCTTTCCAATGATATATAAACGGCTGCCCTATGCCTTTTAGTTTTCGCTATTTTCGCTATCGAAATCGCGGCCACGGCAATTTCGATAGCGAAAATAGCGAAAACTAAAAGGCGTATCTATCATTGGAAAGAGGAGAAAGAGAGCTTCAAAATGATATGCATCTTTCCATAGTTACACTGTATTACGCAGGACGACTTTTCTCCAAAGTCGGCAGCTCGATTCAGCACAATGCAATGAAATATAAGGAACCCAGGGGGATATAATTACAAACATCATGCTGGTAGGTGTGAGGATGTAATTAATTAGTTGTGGGTATGCTTAAAGGCATACCTACAGGCACCGCTCGGAGTCCCTTTAAGGGCTCTGCCTCTGACACAGGAGACCAGGGTTCGAATCTCGGCTCTGCCTGTTCAGTATGCCAGCACCTATTCAGTAGGAGACCTTAGGCAAGTCTCTCTAACACTGCTACTGCCTATAGGGCGCGTCCTAGTGGCTGCAGCTCCGGCGCTTTGAGTCCGTCAGGAGAAAAGCGCCATATAAATGTTATTTGTCTTGTCTTGTCAAATGATGCCGTGTGCTGCTGATTGTCTTCAGAGCCAGGCTCTCCTCCTAGGTACCCCTCCTGCTACTGTGCGCACTGCCGCTGCCCACTCCTCCCTCCCTTCCCACAGAGAACAACAGCTGCAGCAAGAATGATAGCAGCAGATGGCAAACGCTCACTCACCTATCCATGATCCAAGCGATAGAGATCCCGTCATCTGAAACCCATCTGTCTCTTCTACAGTGCAGCCGCTCGCTCTGAACTTCCTGATTCTCAGATCAGGCAGGAAGTAGGAAGTAGTAATAGTAGTAGTAACAGAGCGGCAGCACTCTAGAGGAGACAGATGGGCTCGGATGACGGGACCTCTATTGCTTGGATCGCAATAGGTGAATGTGATTCATCTGGTGCTGTCATTCTCCCCCGCTGCGGCTGCCTTCTCTGCTGGACTATCGTATTCACTGGGATGGAGGCTGCATGGTGGCTGTCTAGTTTGGGAGGAAATCGGTTGTTCGGTGGTGGGGGTGGTTATGTAATTCTGTCTGGGGAACGGCTTCCGGTTTGGCTGTGTCCAGAGCTTTCTGCTATTGCCAGGCTGGAGATGCAGGGGGAAAGTGATATCTGTGATATCTGGCGCCCTCTTCACAGGGGTGCCCCAGCCCCTGAGTACAAATGTCCCAGCCATTCATCTCTCACTCTGCATTTTGCCGCTGCTATTCCCTGCATTGTGCACCCACAGAGGAAAGCGGGCTGTTGCCCATAGCAACCAGTAGCTCGTCTGCCCCGGTGTGTATCGGGTTGCAGGCTGATCGCTGGAACGAGATAAGGTGAGTCGGGCTGCTTTCTTATCATTTCTTATAGCAGATCCAACCACGGAGGGGGAGAGATGAATGATCGTTCATCCGCGGGGGGACAATAAGGGTATAAGAGGCGCCCTGGTGTAATAAAAGCATCTAAAAGCAGTTTAAAAACGGAAAATAAATTTGAGGTAGCTTACCTCAGTGACGAAAAAATCTTTGTATTTTACAAAGGTTTTTATTAGTAGCACAGGCAACGCGTTTCGCGGGTCAGAGCCCGCT
Source organism: Hyperolius riggenbachi (assembly GCF_040937935.1). Lineage (NCBI taxonomy): Eukaryota > Metazoa > Chordata > Amphibia > Anura > Hyperoliidae > Hyperolius > Hyperolius riggenbachi. The sequence continues at coordinate 47,608,847 of NC_090656.1, forward strand.
TCCTCAGGCCAATAACAGTGCCAAACTAAATGACAGATTCAGCAAAGGGAGCCTCTTGAGAGGCTCCCTTTGCTGAATCTGTCATTACGGTTATTGGCCTGAGGAAGCGGGCTCTGACCCGCGAAACGCGCTGCCTGTGCTACTAATAAAAACCTTTGTAAAATACAAAGATTTTTTCGTCACTGAGGTAAGCTACCTCAAATTTATTTTCCGTTTTTAAACTGCTTTTAGATGCTTTTATTACACCAGGGCGCCTCTTATATCCTTATTGTGCAATCATACCCCCTTACCTCACCCGTCTGAGGGGTGGGTACAGACCACATGTGGCTTCGACCACGGCGGATATCTGTCCCCTATCTTTTACCAAGGAGAGCGACCGCATCCAGGTCCCTAGGGACCACCACGAGTGGAGTCGGGTTTGTTGTCTCCACCTGCTTCCTGCGGTCGGTTGCCCCTCTGCAGCCCACCTTTGTGAGTAGTGTCTTACCTTTATTACGTTCCATTGTTTTTGACATACTACACCATTGGGCTCCCACTTTTGTCTCCTGTATCTTTTCACTAGAGGGTGTTTTTGACACCCACATCCCACTACATCCGCGGGGGGAGGTCACTAATTGGCTACAAGGGAACATTTTCCCTTTCACCAATTAGATTTGCAGCTGTTAGTGCTGGGAGGTGCGCTTTGAAGCGCACCTGTTCCTGCACAACAGGGCTGCAAGCAGGTCAGTATATCTATGTGGCTGTGGCTTGGAGGGTGCCACAGCTGACGTAGATATACTGTAGCAGAGGACAAAGTGGTTAACATGCACCAAAATGCAGCCCAATAAGTTCATTATTTGTTTTGTTTGTATTTGTTATTTGTACCTGTGGACATTAAAATAGTGTTAAAGAAAACATCTAAGAAGAAAAAAGTACTTAAAAATTAATATCACTTTTTAAAATCCAGACAATACCATAAAACACTACATTCAAAAGACTGTAAGGGGGAGGGCTGCTCTATCAACCAGTCAGGCTTTAGTGCTGTCTTCCCAACATGTGATCTTGAGTAAATAGTTAACATGTACAGGTAACAATGCTTATTCCAGAATAAGGCACTAGGGATAGTCATTATGCATATTATGTATGCAAATGAATGCAGCTTGAAAATGGATGAATCTAATTCCACTCACTTAGGTTGTATTCATTTATATAGCGCCAACATCTTCTAAAGCACTGTTCATAGTACAGAACCATGTTGCCCAGCGGGGTTCAGGACTCGATCCCTCAGACAACACTGGAGCACCGAGACTGTGCAGACGTGCGTGTTCTGTAGTTATGCAAGGGGAAGGGGGAGAGGGCCAACAAAGCAGCACAGGTGTGATGTCTCACAGGACCCAGGGGAGTGGGAAAGACCATACTCTCGGTGGGAGCCTATTCAAAGCCGTTATCAGCCGCTTTGGCTGAGTTTCATCATGAGCGATTTGCATCTGGCAGGGGCATCATGTGACTCACTGGTATGTACTGACGGCAGGTCACGTGATGCCGCTCGTTATCATGGATTTCGGCCCTGTAGAGTGACTGGGTAATTTGCTTCTCTTGTATATGCGTTGCACTTATTTTTGAAAGGACGGCAGGAGGGAGAAAGGGGGAGGAGCTGAATCCCATCCTCTATCACTGGGCTGGCTTTGGCCCACAGGCTGTAGTTTGCCCAGCTGCACTAAATGGTTAACTCTGTCCCCGCTGCTCTCCTGCACAATCTTTGTTTACACTTCAGGAGCACTGGCATATCAGTTAGTCAGTCAATGCTATTGGCTTTATAGAGTCTCACAGAAAAACCTCAAAAATCATTTCACATATACCTTTGGTGTTAAAGAAATATCGATCAGGAACTAGTACGTTCACAGTGACGCACTGTGGTGCGGCATAATTATTATTTAGTATTTTTATAGCCCCTACATCTAACATAGTGCTGCACAGAGTATATGGTCTTGTCACTAACTGTCCCTCAGAGGGGCTCACAATCTAATCCCTACCATAGGCATATGTCTATGTGTGAATAGTGTAGTGCCTGTGTCATAGTCTAGGGCCAATTTAGGGGAAAGCCAATTAACTTATCTGTTTTTGGGATGTGGGAGGAAACCTGAGTGCCCGGAGGAACCCCATGCAGACACAGAGAACATACAAACTCCATGCAGATAGTGTCCCAGCTAGGATATGATCTGGGGACCCAGCGCTGCAAGGCAAGAGTGCTAACCACTACGCCACCGTGCTGTTGCTTTGAAAAACGGCTTGCTGCAATGCAATGGACCACTTATGTGTTTGTTCACAGTGTAATGGGTGAGCTGCAGTATAAGAGCACGTGGCATCGTAACGCATTGCATGAGAGCATTACTGCAAAACGTACATGTAAACAGTGATGCACTAGACAATTGTAAAGAGGCGCCCTAATCGTAGATAAAAGCATCTAAAAACAGTTTAAAATTGACAAAAACGTGAGGTAGCTTACCTCAATTACGACAAATCTTTGTAAGAAACAGATTTATAGCACAGGCAACGCGTTTCGCGGGTCCAAGCCCGCTTCCTCAGGCCAATACAAGTGCCTACATCAGCAAAAAAGTGTGCTGATGTAGGCACTTGTATTGGCCTGAGGAAGCGGGCTTGGACCCGCGAAACGCGTTGCCTGTGCTATAAATAAATCTTTTGTTTCTTACAAAGATTTGTCGTCATTGAGGATTGAGGTAAGCTACCTCACATTTTTCTCAATTTTAAACTGTTTTTAGATGCTTTTATCTACGATTAGGGCGCCTCTTTACAATTGTCTAGTGCATCTTGTACCCCCATACGTGTCCCGTTTGGGGGGTGGAGACAGACCACGTGTGGTGTACACCAGTGTTTCTCAACATTTTATTGGTATGTACCCCTTTTAAAACCCTGTACTCACCAAGTACCCCCTAGTATAATAAACATTATCCCAAGTACCCCTTGACAAATATCCATTTAATCATAGTACATGATAATTGGTTCTAAACAATTTCCAAGCATTTACGATTGCTTTTGATTAGCTAAAATACTAATTTAGTGTAGTTTAAATAACATTTATCATTTTCTAAAACTCAAAATTTGTTATTCTTGGTTAAGTACATCAAACCCGAGTACCCCCTGGAACCATCAGAAGTACCCCCTGGGGTACGTGTACCACATGTTGAGAACCTAGGGTGTACACCACGGTGGACACCTGTCCCCTTTCTTTTACCCAAGGAGTGCGACTGCATCCAGGTCCTCTGTGACCTCCCCGAGTGGAGTCGGGTTTATTGTCTCCACCTGCTTCCTGCGGTCGGTTGCCCCTCTGCAACCCACCTTTGTGAGTAGAATTTCACTTACTACAATTGCTCGATTGTATTGACATTGGGCTCCCCGTTTTTGTTCCCTGTGTCCTTTTTCAGAAGGTGTCCTGACACCCACTACCCACTATGTAAACAGTGACCGTGAAGCATACTTTTCCATGACTGTATGCTTCACTGTATGCGACAACACAGATAACGTGCGGAGACACTTTCTCAATCCATTGCGCTCCTGCTGTTACAGGGAAAGTAACGGCCACTGTGAACCTACCCTTAGTCTTTTTTTTAATTATTAATATTTTTTCAATTTACATATGTACAAGGTTAATCTGCCATCTTCCATGCCTGGTTTGCCTACGTGGTAAATGCAGAGTTCATTAAAATGGTTAACTTGGAGCTATATTTGCCTTTCTGAACACTACACAATATGCATTAGAGAGACATCCAGCAGTGCAAGTAACTCGGAGTGTATCATTTTCTCCAGCAAACCGGAAAATATAAATAAACATTTCATCCCCGCCTTCTCCTTGCAGCAAATATGCTGGAGAGTTTTTAAAGAAAGATTAACAGATTACTTTTTTCACAACTGAATAGCACAGTAATCACCCCTAGCTTCTGGGGAGTGCAGATGTTTCGACTAAAACGGCGTAATGAACGCTGCGTTCATGTGAGCACAAAATGTGTTGAACAAGGCAAGTATTAATTTTAACAGTTTCATTTTTAGTCTGCCGGAGAACATTTCGCTTTTTATTTTACACTAATTAGCGTGGAGCTGCCAACTATAATACAATATCATTTCGAGAATTAAACTGTAATGGAATGCAGGTTTCTATTAGCTAGACTGCGGAGGCAAAAAGCAGAGATGAGGATTTTTTTTTGTTTAATATAATGTTAATGGAGTGCAAGGCAAGTAGGTGTAATTGTGCATAAGATTATGTTATAATGATACATACCAAAGTCACACATCTCCCATATAAGTGAAGAAGGACTCAGGCTAGCAAAAGAGCCTGAATAACCAATGCAAAACTTTCAAAGTTGCATAGGTTAAAAATTCTATATTTTCAGGAATGTTTAAAATAAAAAAAAAATTCTCAAGTTTCATCAAAGCAGTAAAAACAACAACTAAAAACGTGTAGGATTAAAACCAGAGATATTAGTTAAGAGGGAAAGGTCAATGAGCTGCAAATAATTCCAAATTGATGTAGGATTATACTAATACTGTATGCAAATTTCTGCAGATTGAAAATGGTCCAGTTGAATCTGACCAAGGTGGAATTCTACTAGTCCATTTTTAAGCTTCGTACATTTGCATTTTCCAGCATGAATTTGCAATGATTGACTGTGCCTATTTACTTATGTGAGCAGTGATCAGGCCAGTGGCGGCTCCAGCTTCAGATTTTTGGGGGGGCTCAAAGGGGGCACGAGGGCTGGCAGCCTGGGCTTGGGGGGGGGGGATTTACGGCGCGCGAAGCGCCGCGGCGAAAATTTGGGCGTGGTCATGATGTCATGTGGGCGGGGCTAACTGTAATGTAGTTGTACCAGCTAACGTAGTTACATGAAAAAAAAATTAAGTAAACGCACATAATGACAGGTAGCCTTTCACCAGTAAATGCACATAAGAATCAGCTTTTCAGCAGTTAATGCACGTAATGACAGACAGCGTTTCCTCGTTAAATGCACATAAGAGACAGCTTTTCACCAGTTAATGCACATAATGACAGACTGCGTTTCTGCAGTAAATGCACATAAAGGGACAGCTTTTCACCAGTTAATGCACGTAATGACAGACTGCGTTTCCGCAGTAAATGCAAATAAGAGCCTGCTTTTCACCAGTTAATGCACGTAATGACAGACAGTTTCCCCATTAAATGCACATAAGAGCCTGCTTTTCACCAGTTAATGCATGTAATGACAGACAGTTTCCCCATTAAATGCACATAAGAGCCTGCTTTTCACCAGTTAATGCATGTAATGACAGACAGTTTCCCCATTAAATGCACATAAGAGACAGCTTTTCACCAGTTAATGCATGTAATGACAGACAGTTTCCCCATTAAATGCACATAAGAGACAGCTTTTCACCAGTTAATGCATGTAATGACAGACAGTTTCCCCATTAAATGCACATAAGAGACAGCTTTTCACCAGTTAATTCACATAATGACGGACTGCGTTTCCGCAGTAAATGCACATAAGGGACAGCTTTTCACAAGTTCATGCACATAATGACAGACTGCGTTTCCGCAGTAAATGCACATAAGGGACAACTTTTCACCAGTTCATGCACATAATGACAGACAGCATTTCCCCAGTAAATGCACATAAGAGACAGCTTTTCACCAGTTAATTCACATAATGACAGACTGCGTTTCCGCAGTAAATGCACATAAGGGACAACTTTTCACCAGTAAATGCACATAATGACAGACAGACAGTGTCCCCAGCATAGGTAGCCAGGTGTATAGATGTCCCCAGTATATGTAGCCAGGCGTATAGCTGTCCCCAGTATATGTAGTCAGGCTGGTGGTGGTGGTGGGCTGGGGGCCCCAGGGCACCTCAAGCCTGACTGGTGGTGGGCTGGAGGCCTCATGCCTGCGTGGCTGGTGGGCTGGGGTCCCAGGGAAGCTCAAGCCTGGCTAGTGGTGGTGGGCTGGGGGCCCCAGGGCAGCTCAGGCCTGGCTGGTGGTGGTGGGCTGGGGGCCCCAGGGCAGCTCAGGCCTGGCTGGTGGTGGTGGGCTGGGGGCCCCAGGGCAGCTCAGGCCTGGCTGGTGGTGGTGGGCTGGGTGGAAGGGCTCAGGCCTGGCTGGTGGTGGTGGGCTGGGGGCCCCAGGTCAGCTCAGGCCTGGCTGGTGGTGGTGGGCTGGGGGTACACTTGGTGGGGAGGAGGGTACCTGTGGGTGGGGAGGAGGGTGCCACTGGGTGGGGAGGAGGGTGCCACTGGGTGGGGAGGAGGAGGGTGTCAGTGGGTAGAAGGAGGGTGCCAGTGGGTGGGGAGGAGGGTACCTGTGGGTGAAAAGGAGGGTGACACTGGGTGGGGGAGAAAGGTGCCAGTGGGTAGGAGGATAGTCTCAGTGGGTAGGAGGAGGGTGCCAGTGGGTGGGGAAGAGGGTGCCAGTGGGTAGGGGGGTCGTCAGTGGAGGGGGGAGGAAGGTGCCCCTGTGTGTGAGGAGATTGCCCTGGGGAGAGAAGACAGGAAGAAAATGATCGAGGCGCCAGCCGCGCTAATAAGGGATTCGGGAGCCTGCTTTATTCCTCCCTCCCTCCTCCCTTCCTATGAATGCCCCCACCTACTGTGAATGCCCCCCCCCCCCCCCCGTAGGCAGTGTGTGCGGAGCAGAGCGGTGCGGTAGGTCCTCTTACCGCAATCCATGCTCACCGGCGACTAGTCTCTTGCTTCCTGTTTATCATGACGTCACAGGAAGCAGGAGACTAGTTGCCGGTGAGCATGGATTGCTGTAAGAGGACCTACCGCTCGCTCTGTCCGCACACACTGCCTACGGGGGGGGGGGAATTCAGAGGAAGGGAGGAGGGAGGGAGGAATAAAGCAGGCTCCCGCATCCCTTATTAGCGCGGCTGGCTAACAGACTTGCGGTGGCCACGGCCAGCGGGGGGGGGGGGCTTTAAGAGGGGCTAGCAAGTTGCCAGCTGGGGCTGAAGCCTGGGCAAGCCCCAGTGTAGCGCCGCCACTGGATCAGGCAGGCGTGGTAGCCTTCAATTTGTCTGCAATCTCAGCATAAGCGCAAGTCCACAGTGCGTCAGTTACTCACTGCCCATACAATTCTATGGATCTGTTTACAGAAACGGATCGCGTTATTGTAACTCGCTGCATACAGACGACGTATTCCATGTCTATGTCTAAGTGTATGTCCAGTCTCCATAGCAGTTTACACTCCTTTTAACATGAACGTTATACAACGTGAAGCCTAAATGTGGTCCTATTCATTATCACAAACTGGGTATAAATAAAGTGCCCCGCCACACCAAAAAAAAAAATGCTGGTAGCAGATTTATCTGGAGTATGTCCCTCATTCACATAAGTTCAATGGGTTTGAGCTTTTTTTTTTTTTTTTTTTTTTTATTCAAGCTTCATCTGCAACCCCACCTAGCAAGGCTTGGCAAAAACACAAGAGTGCAGATTACTCTTGCTTTAAATAAGGCTACCCATACATAGATCAACCCGTTTTTGATCACTTATTTTCATTAACAGGAATGCCCTTAAAGAGACCCTGTACTGAAAAAAACATCCCCTGGGGGTTACTTACCTCGGGAAGGGGAAGCCTTCGGGTTCCAATGAGGCTTCCCCCTCCCCTGTAGCTGCAGGCAATCCAGCGCTGGCTCCCCCGAAGCGTCCCGCAATCCTCTCTCGACAAGCCTGACAAGGCTTGATATATTTACCTTTCCTGGCTCCAGTGGGTGGCGCGGTTGTGGCTCAGCACAGAAATAGACGGAAATAGTCGATCTCTGTCAGATCCTACTACGCAGGTGCAGGAGACTTGCGTCTGCGCAATAGAGTGGCCAGGCAGCAATCGGCTATTTCTGCCTATCTGCAAGCGGAGAGCTGATACTGCGCCTGCGCTGGAGCCGGAAGGTTAATATTTACATCCCCGCTGTTCGGAGGGGCACAGCGAGACCGCCGTGGGACACAGGAGGATGGGGAAATCCTCAATAGGATCCAGAGGCTTCCCCCACCCGAGGTGAGCACCCCTAGGGTAACTTTTTTTTAGTTGCAGGTTTTCTTTAAAAGGTCTACGATTATCCCCCAAAAAATAAGACACAGAACATGCCTTTACACTCATAGCCCTTACTTCACCATCATGAAGATCTTTGAGCGACTAGTGCTTGCCTACCTGAAGCTCTCCACCAAGGTCCTCCCTGACCCACACCAATTTACTTGCAGGGCCAACAGGTCTGTGGAGGAAGCCATTAACGTCAACCTAACATACATCACGGAACACCTCGACAAACCTGACTCCAATGTCAGGATCCGATTCCTGGACTTTAGCTTTGCCTTCAACACCTTCTGCCCAGACAACCAGGTTGATAACCTTGGGCAGCTTGGAGTTGACTCCATTCTGTTCACATGGGTCGACTCATTTAAAAGAATGCGAGTTAAGCTCTGTAACTGCTACTCCCACTAAAGAACTACCAACATACGGGCTCTGCAAGGGTGTGTACAGTCCCTGCTCCCATTTTCCCTGTACACCAACAACTGTACCTCATCCACTGACTCCGTTAAGGTCATCATGACAACTACCATTGGCCTCATCGACCACAACAGAGAGTGCACTTAGTTTTAAGTTAGCCAATAAATAGTATCATCCTGATTCAAAACTTTTTGCTTTCCTCACTGATGAGAACGAAGTCTCCAGGATATCAGACGTTCATTTCCTCGGTGCAACCATAACTAACAACTTAAAGGGAACCTAAACTGAGAAGAACTGATTTCATTTGCTTTCATGTGCTGGTTTCAAATGCCACAATTCTCTTTAGCTTAGAATTAATGGTGCATGTAACCAGCCCAGTTACAATTTGAACTCGGAATTTACGATGTCTCCCCATCACCAGAGTCTACTTTATGTTATGTTGAGGGAACTGTTGATCTTATCAATTTAGCCAGGATGCCTGGGAAAGCTTCCTGAGTAACAGTTAAGGCATCTAATTACATTTATGGTTGCTAAAGAATGTCTCTCCTCTGTATGTCAGTGTATATAAGCTGTGTTTTTCAGTTTTGGTTAGGAACCAGTCCGACAAAGGCTTTTTATAAGCCGAAAGCTCACTGTTTACTCATCTCTAAGTTAGCCAATAAATGGTATCATCCTGATTCAAATCTCCTTGCTTAAACTGAGAAGGATATGGATTTTTCCTTTTAAAATAATACCAGTTGCCTGGCTCTCCAGCTGATCCTGTGTCTCTGATACTTTTTTTTTTGATACTTTAACAAGCATGCAGATCAGGTGCTCTGACTGAAGTCAGACTGGTTTCGCTGCATGCTTGTTTCAGGTGTTTGATTCAGCCACTGCTGCAGCCAAAGAGATCAGCAACTGGTATTGTTTAAAAGGAAACATCCATATCACTCTCAGTTAAGGTTCCCTTTAAGATGGAAGAAGAAAACCACCAAAATTAAGAAGAAAGCACAACAGATCTTATTCCTCTTGTGCCAAATGAAGAAATCTGGAATGCCATAAGAGCTGCTGACCAGCTTTTAAGCCCCATCTACATGATGGGACATTGCAGCGATCCGGCGGCTCGATTAGCCGCCGGATCGCCTCTTCCGCGTGCCCGCCGCGTCCCCGCTCGCCGCGCGTGAGCCGGCATCAATACCAGCTCGATTGCCGCACCGCGCCGCTTAACTTCCGCTCGATTCCCTGCCATTGTCCCCTAGCGGGGAGCGAGCAGGGAATCGGCGGAAGCAAGAGCCGTCCTGTTGGATCTTATCAATCGAGCCGCATCAGCGGCTCGATTGATAAGGAGCATCGCGGCCGCATCTTTGCGTGTAGATGCGGCTTTACACTGCTACCAATACAATCCATCCTCTGTCATCATCTGGTATGTGCAGGTGCAACCCCTAGCAGCAAGACTAGCAATCCACATGTGGTTTTGTAAAAAGAGAAAAAAAAATGATTTTTTTAAAATAAATATTTATAAAAAAAAAATGCAGCAAGAGCATTGCAGTATAAAGGGTTGTGCGACTGTATGCTTCACTCTACCCGACACAATGCAAGCATAACTTGCAGCGTAGCTGTCCCAATTCGTTACTTTCCAGCTGTCGCAGGGAATGCTACGCCCACAACATCTCACAATGTCCCATCCTAAAGCCATGTTTCATCATATGTTTATTTATTAGAGGGACAGGCTTCAGTTGAAAGTGTGAGTGAGAGTGTGTGATAATTTCCTATCCCCCACAAACCCACATTAAAGTGGAATTAAACTTAAAATGAAAATCATAATAAAATGTAAAAATTGCCCATTGAAATGTATCTAATCCATTTACAGGCTAAGTAAAGCATAATTTTAGCCTGGGTTCTAGCTGTTTCACTATCACCACTGATAAAGCTTAAAGCAGAGGAGGAGAAGCAGTGAATTCTGGGAGGTTTTTTTATTTTTTTTTATTCAGTGCAGCTAGTCTGTTCCCAAACAACAGTCCAGCAGCTTCCTAGTGAGTTTCAATTTATGATCTGCTGCTGGCTCCGTCTCTTGCATCAATCAATAAGTTTGTCTGATTGATGGCCTGTTAAATGGATTAGATACATTTCAAAGGGCACTTTTTCATTTTACAATAAAATGCATCTTTAAATAATAAAAGTGTGAAACTGGACTTCCAAAATCTAATAACTGTTTAATAATTACATAATAGTTGTTTAATAATCTACTAATTGTTTACTTTTAAAAGTGTGGGTTTTTTTGTTTGTTTGTTTGGAATTTTGCAGTGATGTAGAGTATATTTAACCACTTTACCCCCCACGGTACGGATTTCTCCGTCCCTTTTTGCACCCTTAAAAAACCAAGGGACGGAGAAATCCGTACCTCCCGCGGTACCACCGCTGTCCGCGCTCCCGCACGCCGCCGCCCGCTCGCCCGGAGATCAATGAATGGGAAAATCCATTCCCGTTCGTTGATCTAAGCCCCCGCAATGATCTGCTGCTTCTATGAGAAACAGCGCGATCATTGTGATTTTCCCAGCCTCATACTGCTTCCTGTAAGTGTCCTTCCGGACGCTTACAGGTTGCATGAATACCAACTCACTTGGCCAAATAGTAAAACTACACCCTAAAGCATTTTACATATACAAATACATTAGTTTTACACAATAAATTAACTCATTACCTCCCACACTCCCCAATTTATTTTTTTTGTAATTAAAAAAAAAAAAATACAATAAAAAAAAAAGACAAATAGTTACCTTAGGGACTGAACTTTTTAAATATTTATGTCAAGAGGGTATAACACTGTTACTTTATAAACTATGGACTTGTAATTAGGGATGGATGCAAAACTGAAAAAAAATGCACCTTTATTTCCAAATAAAATATTGGCGCCAAACATTGTGATAGGGACATAATTTAAATGGTTTTAAAACCGGGACAAATGGGCAAATACATTTCATGGGTTTTAATTACAGTAGCATGCATTATTTAAAAACTATAATGGCCGAAAACTGAAAAATACTTTTTTCCCACATTTTTTCCTATTTTCACATTAAAACACATTTAGAATAAAATAATTCTTGGCATAATGTCCCACCTAAAGAAAGCCCAATTGGTGGGAAAAAAAACAAGATATAGTTCATTTCATTGCGATAAGTAATAATAAAGTTATAGACGAATGAATGGAAGGAGCGCTGAAAGGTGAAAATTGCTCTGGTGTTAAAGGGGTAAAACCCCTCAGTGGTGAAGTGGTTAATACAGTATAATCTTGTTATAGTAAACGTTGATATAGTAAACGAAGTGTCCAGGTCCCAGCCAAGCCCCACTATAAGTATTTGGGAGTAGCGCCTGGTATAGTATACCCTGATATAATAGAACTTCTGTTATAGTAAACCTGTTTTCTGTCCCCTTCGGAAATTCTGAATCCGGCTATAGTGGAAAGTGGGCAAGTACATCAGTCATACTTCATTTGAAGGCCTATGAGCTGTAGTCAGTGGGTAGGCTGGCAGCCACTGGTAGCCTGCTCACTATATGCATGCTACTCAATGTCACATGGATTACCTCAAAAGCACCAGCTGGTGAGACCCATGCTACCTGTGTAAGCTGCTACCTGATTATAGAGGGGATCGCCTGTCAACTGTGACTTGCTTGTGCATGCCTTTGTCAGGGACTCACCTGATCGCGCCAGCGATGCCGCTCTCTCCTCTGTTGCTGGACGCAATGCAGGGACTTCCGGGTCTGCGCTTGTGGATCAGGCGCGCACCAGTCGCTCTGCTCCTCCTCCCAGGGTTGCACGCTCTCAGGCTGGGGGACGGGCGCTTGTGGTCACACACTTGTCCTATGCTCTTAGACACCGGCGGCAATAGCGTCAGCTGATAGCCTTGATCAGCTGACGCTTAGGTAGGAGATTGTGTGCAGTGTCAGGGCTGTTTAATTAGTTCCTGGATGTGTGGCAGGCCATCGATTGGATGCAAGTCATTATTTAAGCCTGCTGTGTCAGTATGTTGTTGCCCGTGATAGCTTTAGCTGTGCTAGTTGCTGGGTGCTGTTATTATTAGATCTTGCCTGTGTAGCGACCTTTGCCTGGATAATGACTACTCTTGTTTGCTGCCTGTACTGACCCCTTGCCTGGATAACGCTGTCTCTTGATTGCTGCCTGGTCTGACTTTTGGATTGTACGAGTTTGACCTTGCCTACTCCTGTGTACCTCGATATCTCTGATACCTTGTATTGTTTCTGGAATTTGTTATCTCTGTTCTGTTTGGCTCTGGGGAGTTATTGGTTCACTCTAGGTTCAGTTTCTATACCTTGCACCTACAAGGCCTGGGTGTAACCGATGTCAGGCAGGTGTTGTGTCCCCCTCCCGTTCAAGCGGGGACGCGCCACACAAGGTGAAGAATGTGGTGTTAGATTGGAGCATAGGAGCTGAACGGTGGGCTGATATCTTACTGGCCTTACAGGCTGCAATGCCACAGTATCATCCAGGCTGCACAGACACGTGGACAGAGGAGCACACTATCAGTACTGTACATGCATAAACTGGTGAGACCTATGCTTCCTGTACAAGCTGTTGCGTGACTATTGCATGCAAATCCCTGCATATAGCATTGTGCATGTTGATCAAGCTTAGACACTGTCTGTGCTTGTTGGCTGAAGCAGTGAAAAAATAAATATATTCCAAATTATTGACTGAATTAAGATCCAGTACTGTAGTATACTTAATGTGCTAGATTATGACAATTTGCTAGATAGGTCAGTATGACAATTTCTGATACAGTAAACTTCTGACATAGTAAACAACTTTTCACAGTCCCTTGGAGTTTACTGTAAAGGGATTCTACTGCATTTTAAGTTTTGCAGGATTTGTAAACGGAGGTAAATAGTTTGTCTTCATAGACAAAAAGTTCCAAGGTCTGTGGGCGTGTCACGGAGCAGGAAATGATTGGCTGTGCTTGGAAGTGCATTGTGTAAGCAGTCTAAACAGCGTATAACCCATAATAATAAATGCCGCCATGCAAAAATAGACAAATTAGGTGGGAAGATGCATTTGTCACAACGTTGCAGCCCTATTGCTTTCCAGTGGAAGGATTTAAGCAGGGGGTATGGATAGGCTTTAAAATTCAGCTCCTACACCAGGCCCAAGAGCTGTAAATTACTGCAAACTATACTTTTAACCGTAGATCCACAGCACCAGAAGAGAAATGTTGCTTTTATAAGTAGCTATTATCATGCTTTATTGCCGAGCCATTAACATGAAACGGTGGAATATGAAAGAGCTCAAAGATGTTATTTTATGGGAGGACAGTGAAGATGTACAGAATAGCCAGAGCATGCCCGGATTCTCAGAGGAGTTGAATCTTGAGGCAATAATGTTTTGCAAAACCCTATAATGAATTTCAAGTGACTGGCCTGTAACTCTCCAGAGGCAGGAATGACCTGAGGCAGGCTGCTGGTCTTGCCACAACTGTGCTTCAATGAGTTCTAATCTGACCCTCCAGTAACAATTCAGATTAAGGAGAGCAATAAGAAATGCGTAACTGGCTGCTATGGGGCTTGTGCAAACAGGTGAGTCCTTCACTGGAACTTCAGCAGGGCCCACAGTTAATGCTAGACAATAGGCCCCATTCTGTTAGAAAACAATTTTCTCTGTTTTCCCTTTAAAAAAGTAGCAGAGTCAGCCATACTATGCCAAGTAAAAAAACAACAACACATATACACACAATTTACACACAACTAATGTTAAAGAGAAACTGTAACCAAAAATTGAACTTCATCCCATTCAGTAGCTGATACCCCCTTTTCCATGATAAATCTATTCCTTTTCTCAAACGGATCATCAGGGGGCTCTGTATGGCGGATTTTGTGGTGAAACCCCTCCCACAGTGTGATGTCAGCGAGCCTTGTTGCATTGTGGGAAATAACAGCTGTTTCCAACTGCCAAAAAAGTAGAGTTACCATGACGCAACATTTATAACGCGATGTTAATGTCGCACTGTGAATGTCGCATAGGCTAAACATAGTGCGTTATCCTGCGTTGCAATGACTTTATAAAGCAGGATAATGTCCCACTGTGAATGCGCCCCTCTAGGGACCACTATCATTAAACATTTTAAAATTTTAAATACATATACACACATACAAATAAGAAGCATTTTTCTTCCAGAGTGAAATGTGCTATAAAAATTACTTTTCTTCTATGTTGTTGTCAAGATGCAGGCCACTCCCCCAACTGTTCTGGCAGTTGTACTGAGCAACTGCTGTTCACTAAGTGCTTTTGAAATAAAGAAAACCCGAGAATCCCCAACGAGGAGATGGGCTGGTCCAAAACCTGTCAGTCCTGTCAGGATTCGTCCACTTATGGTGTAACCTCTACTGCAGGTGCCTTATATCCCTCATCATGCACAGTAGCCCTCTTCTAAAGGAAACCCAGCTATGGTACATTGTTCATCAATGGTCAGTTCTGAAGCTGTGTCTAATTTTGTTCAAAGTAAAAAATACAGTAAGACAAAAAAGCATGCCTGAACTGCCTATAAGCCTTTGTAAACATGCTGTATTGCATCAGCTTCCAGCAGTTGCAGTTGTCACTCAATTTTTAAATCGCCTTCATTTTTTGATTAATGTTGCACATAAATATCCGACTTGCCAAAAGATAATTGGCTCTTCCCAGCAAGTAATATCAGAAGTAGGTTGATTTGGCATGGGAGGACTGGTAACAGGCACTCAACAACCTCATTACCTTTGGCAACAAAGGTGATGTGTGTAGTGGTGTTCAGGAGGCAATCATCCAAAATGATTTCTGCAGTACTTTCAGCTCCCAACCCTACCTAGTCATTACCAGATGCATGGAAACACACTGGAAAAGGAGCAGTGGGGCAAAGCAGGCGATTAGGGCACAGTGCATATGGCTACAAGCAGGCACTGCCATACACCATAATGCAAGGTAGTGGCTAGTAAGTGATTTCGGCACCTGCTACGGATTAGTAGCCAGCAATCGGTAACCGGCTCCAGAGTACCAGCTTCAGCTGCTATTAGCCAACATACGGATATTGCATTGGTTTGGGCACCGGCTCAGTTCCAAAGTTCAGCTATAGGTAGCCATGCTGCAGAGGCGGCACTTCCATAAAGGCAAAGGGTGCAATTGCCCCAGAGCCTGTAGCCCCCCCTCCCCCCCCCAAGTGACTCCCCCCTTCTCTCCAACTATGGAGACCCTATTCATGCCTGCAGGGAATGAGGAAGAGAAGTTCTTTGTAGGGGGGGGGGGGGAAGGGAATAATGGGGACCCCACCAAAGCTTTTGGGGACATATGATGGACAACTAATAATGTTGTGTTGGGGGATGGGGCTGGCAGCCAGCTTGGGGTCCCAGGGTGGTGAATTTGCTGTGGGGTGGGGTTGTCCTAGGGGGGCCCCCAAGTTACTTTTGCCCTTGGGCCCAATTGTTGCTAGAACCGGGCCTACCAAGCTGTAAATATTAGGTTTCATTTGGGGCAAGCAATCAGGGAATGGAGCTGGACGATGGCTATTATTAGCTGAACTTTGGATATCGGTTACAACAATGACCGTAAGCAAGACAACAAGCCACCTTCAGCCACAAACATTACATGGCTACATGCTATAACGGACATGATTTTCTTGACCTAAAAAAAAATAACACTTTTTTTGCATGTAATCTTTAAAGGCATGAGAAGGTCCAGGACCAACCGCTTTAAGAAAAGGAAATATCAAAGTCAACCTGTGTCAAACTTGACAAGGCTAAAGCTGGCAAGGCAGGCAATGCAGATAGAATGACACAACTGCATAGACTGCAGCCTTACCATTAGATTGTAAGCCTTTGGCAGGTGCTCCCTTCCCTAGTGTATTGCACATGATTGTGTGTCCCCATCATTGTGCTTCTCATCTATGACCGCTTCTTACTTCAATTACCGGACCTACCTAACCAGCCCAAAATCGCATGGTAATGTTTCTAGTATCGTTTGCCTTTTATAGCTTTGTTCTATGTTACATTATGTCTGTCATCCTTTGTACCACTGTATGCATTTATAGTCCAGCGCTGCGTAATAGGTTGCCGCTTTATAAATACAATAAAATTATAATAGTAGGTATTGTGCGAAATCTGCCAAAGGCTCACTCTCTAAGTTGAAAATGGCTTGTGTAGCAATGGAGCATCATACTTAATTTTTTTTATGAACGTGGACATAATTATTAAGAGTGAATTAATAACAGAATGATTTTAAACTAACACCAGCATTAACGCCGTCTTAACAGCTCTGCTTTTCTCACAATTAAAATAAAATGGGGATTGCAATTTGTTAGAGTGTGCAGAAGGGAAACGCGTTGGTTTTAAGTGTGTTAAAAACCGACATGTCTAGATTTATATGGTAAAGACACCATGTCAAACATAAATTTCTAACGGCAGACATCAGATTTTAAAACATAATATCGTGTTTAGGTTTAAAACGACATCCTGCCTCTCCCTCCGTGTGCTAAACTGGCACATGTTTTTCTTGGACTGGAGAGGCCTTCAGAACTCCAAATAAAATGAATTAAGATGACTAATGTGTAGATTCTGTTCCTCGTCCAGCCAAGCCTAATGTGAAAACCAGTTTCACATGTTGTTGGCACAGCCGTCTAGCTGTCCGGGCAGAGGAAGAGTAATATGTCTTGTGTCAAACATGAGATCTCCACTTGAAGGCCCTTCAAAGAACTGAACGTATGTGTAGTAGATGGGGCTTCCAAAAGCTCATCTGCTGGAGAACAACCATATGTCGGCTACCATTGTCAAAATCAACATAGAGGCTGCTGAATCCAAAACGCTGCAGCCAATTTAAGAACAAGTAAATTACAGTGGAGCAAAAGGTGAATAATAGACTGTTAAGGCCAAAAACAATATGCATAAAACATGTAGACCACCGTGAGGAAGAGAATACACTGGGAAACTTGGATGGGGATATTTATAGCTGTTGAATGGCAGTGCTTTCTCTGATCGGATGCATGCTACAATAAATTAACGACTTTAAGGAGTAGGAGGTGCCAAACTGGGATAGAATAATCAACCTCCCCAAAAAAAGGGTACGTAATCTAGTATACTAACATGGGACAGCGCCACCCATTAATTCATTAGTGACAGGTGTGTTACCAGGTTAACGCCCGCATTGCATTTGCAGATTGTTCCATATCATTGCTGCTGCTATTGGACTAGAGTATTTGTTGCAGGTTTGTCACCTTTGACTCTTCCCTGGGCATGGTGGAGTGGTTTGTGTTTACAGGACAAAAAAAGTTTGAGCCTGGTTGTGTTCGTAACTCTTAACTTTATGAAACATTACAATTGCACTATACCCCAAGGAGTTCCTGATTCAGTAAGTCCATTTAATTAAGTGGCTGTAGCCTTTATTAATCTTTAAAACTTAGATTATTTTTTCTTTGTAAGCAATCATCTGCAATTCCAACCAATCCCTTTGTATCCACCGACCCTTCAGTATGTACATTCCTACATAAAGCTTCACCTGCCTATCATAGGTTTCCCACCGTCACACTAAATCCATTGTTATACATACATTTCAGGAATCAGCAGCTGGACACTGTTCCTTCCTGGTTATGGGAAGCATCTAGTCATGGGGAAAAAAATCCAGTATAGGCCTATCTTAACAACTTTCTATGGAACATGAAACTCAACTGCACTTTGTTAATTGCAAGGCAAACCCTGTTTGGCAACACGCTTAATGTATGGTGTCATACAACAATCAGCCAGCATACTTTCCAATTTAATTTTGAGACATGTTATTGGTGCCAGATCAAATCATAACAGTCTGGTAAGGCCAATGCAGATATGTTAAAAAGTGGAACAGTTAATAGCAAGCCCGCTATAGGTAGCCAAAGTTCCAATAGCCCATTTTCATCCACATGGGGGAGGGGGGGGGGGGCGGTGGGTTAGTTGTTGGGGATGGGGTGGGTTATTAGTTGGGGGGGTTATTACTCGGCCGGGGGGAGGGTTCAGTGTGAGGGTTCTAGGTGTTCTAGAGCAGTGTTTCTCAACATTTTATCGGTGTGCACCCCTTTTAAAACCCTGTACTCACCAAGCACCCCCTAGCATAGTAAACATTATCAGAAGTACCCCTTGATAAATATATATTAAATCCTAATACATGATAATTGGTTCTAAACAATTCCCAAGCATTTACTATTGCTTTTACTTAGCTAAAGTACGAATTTGGTGTTGTTTACATACGATTTATCATTTTCTAAAACTCTAAATTTGTTATTCATGGTTAAGTATATCAAGCCCGAGTACCCCCTGGAACCATCAGAAGTACCCCCTGGGGTACGCGTACCACACGTTGAGAACCTAGGTTCTAGAGGTTAGGTCATAGTGAAATACTGGCAAATATTTCACTATATCAATTAGGTAGTAGAATATCGGTAAATTTACAGATATTCTACTACTGCAATAAAATGGTCATTTACTGTTAACATTTGTTTTGCCGTTTAATACTGCGCCTACATTAGAGCGTGGCATTTTCAAATGTATTCATGAAAAGTTCCACAGCACTGCCTCATATTCTACAGTCACGGTCAAAAGTTTTGAGAATAGCCCAATACTGGTTTTTACAGTCTGCTGCTTCAGTGTTTAGATTTTCTTTTTTGTTAATTGTTTCGGTTGTGTATTAAAGTATAATTAGAAGAATTTAATATGTTTCAAAGGCTTTTAGGCCTGGGACCCTCTAGCATCACTTTTCTAAGTGCTTGTGAAGCTTGCTTGCAAAGCTCTTGCTAATGTAATGCTATGGAGAATTTTCAAGAAATAACATCCCTCAAGTGGGATCACACCCATAGCATTACATTAGCAAGGGCTTTTAAAATTATAAGCGCTTTGAAAAGCGCTCCTAGTATGCCCCAGGCCTCATTGACATTTATATCAAGTTTATACAGATAGTCAATATTTGCAGTTTTGGCCCTTCATTTTCAAGAACTCTGCAAATTGTCCTGGCATGCTGTCAATCAACTTCTGGGCCAACCCTTGATGGCAACCCATTCTGTCATAATCAATGCTTGGAGTTTGTCAGAATTTGTGGGTTTTGTTTGCCCACCTGCCTCTTGATGATTGACCACAAATTGTCAATTGGATTAAGGTCAGGGGAGTTTCCTAGCCATGGACTGAAAATTGTAATGTTTTGTACCCCGAGTCACTTGGTTATCATTTTGGCATTATGGCACAGTGCACCATAATGCTGGAATAGACACTGTTCTTCACCAAAATGTTCTTGAATGGATGGAAGAAGTTGCTGTGGGAAGATGTTTTGACACCATTCTTAGGAAAAATTGTGTGTGAGCCCACTAGCTTGGAATTGAAGAAGCCCCCCAACAAATGATCTCAGAATACTTTACTGTTGGCATGGGGCAGGACTGATGGTAGTGCCTTTTCTTCTCCGGACAATCATTTTGAAGATGCCCAAAACATAAAAAAAATGACTTTACCCCATCTACAGCAGTCCAATTCCAGTACTTTGTGGATAATTTCAGCCCGTCCTTGATGTTTTTGTTGGAAATAAGTGGCTTCTTTGCTGTCCTCAACATTAGGGCATCCTCCAAAAGTTTTCGCCTCACTGTGCATGTAAATACACTCACTCCTGCATGCTGCTATTCCTGAGCGAGGTCTGTACTGGTGGCACCCTACTCCCACAGCTAAATCACCTTTAGGAGCTGGTCCTGGCACTTGCTGACTTACTGGACTTTTTTGGACACCCTGAAGCCTTCTTCACGACAATTGAACCTCTCTCCTAGAAGTTCTTGATGATCCGATAAATGGTTGATTTAGGTGCAATCATAGTAAAAGCAATATCCTTGCCTGTGAAGCCCTTTTACACAATGACCATGGTCAACAGAGGAAGAACAATGATTTCAAACAGCACCCTTCTTTTAAAGCATCCAGTCTGCTATTGTAACTCAAGCAGCATTACAGAATTATCTCCAGCCTTGTGCTCATCAACATCCTCACCTGTGTTAATGAGAAGATTACTGGATGATCTCAGCAGGTCCTTTTGTGGCAGGGCTGAAATGCAGTGGAAATGTTTTTATGGTGAGATTAAAGGACACCTGGACTGAAATGGATATGGAGGCTGCCCTATTTATTTGCTTTTAATCAGAGCCAGTTGCCTGGCAGTTCTGCGGATCTCTTTGGCTGCAATAGTTTCTGGATCACACATCTGAAACAAGCATATGGCTAATCCAGTCAGACTTTAACTAAATATCTGATCTGCAAGCTTGTTTAGGGTCTATGGCCAAAAGTATGAGAGGCAGAAAATCAGCAGGACAGCCATGCAATGCGTATTGTTTAAAAGGAAATAGAGATGTCAACCCCCAATATCCCTCTTAGCTCAGGTGTCTTAAGTTAATTGTCATGGAAAAGGACTGAAATTCATCTGATCACTCTTTATAACATTCTGAAGTATATGCCAATTGCCATCATAAAAACGGAAGCAGAAAACGTTGTTAAACCAATATGTGTGTCATTCTCAAAACTTAAGGCCATGACTGTAAATGCTCTTCTTTCACATGAAAACTTGGTATGGGGCTGCAAAACAGAAACGTATTAATGGTATTTGTTATGGGGTACAGGATTCTCCTTTATGGCTGGATCATAAAGCCTATAATGAACCTTATAATGCACAGCCCTCCATATCTAGTGAGCTTGACCACCACTGCACTAAGTCAATTAATTCAAAAGCACTGCATTCTTGGAAACCAACAGGGTAAATAGCCCTCTGAGGATAATCTGGACTACTAGGAAAGAGAGACAGACATACAACGGGATGAAAGCAGATGGAGATGGAAGGTCCAGGGACAAATTCTCAGCCTGTAGTGACACCAAAAGTATAAACGGGTAAGGTCTCAGCACCAGAATACAGATTTGAGCCGCTCCATCACTATATATGATTATTGCTTTTAGAATACAGATTCACAGTTGGTAGGAAAAGTAACATGCATATGCTTGGAGTTTTGGTAGAAAGCAAGCAAACATTAGTACTGAGACTGCACCAAACGTCTTTGTAAAAGTAAAAAAAGTTATTAACACTGATATTTTCCCCGAGCAAAACACAGATATATCAATTTCAGTTTTCATAAATAGGCCACTTAGCATTACATTGGATCATGTTGTTTTTGAAACACAGATAATTTCCCAGAAATAGAAGAAACACGAGGCAGCTCCCACTAGGAGGAGGGGGAGGGGGGTGGGGAGGGGTGCGGTAAATTAAATTTAATTCATGACTGCTCCAAGTATAAAATGTGCATAAGATAAAACTTCAGCACCGGCCAAGTAGCGTTTAGTGAGCACGTCCACAAATCACCCAGAATCTGATCAGACTTCAACTCCACAACAGCAGCAGAATGAGAGGCTGCCAGCAAAGATCTGAACAGGAGATGAACCTGCGCCTGGGGCCTAATCCCGTGACCAAGGGGGTTAACCCCTCCGCTGCAACCGGAGAGGAGGACTTCATTAAGAGCTTATGGAGCTGTTCTGCAGTTCCTCTGGCTGCTCTCCCTCCCCCGGCCCTAATGTTTCCCAACTTTCGCTCATGTTTAATCACCGCGCTGGGATACATGATGTACTTTTTCTGGCATGGAGCTTGGGCCAGAAATACAATGGCCAGATAATTAATATGAACGATCCACAGGCTGAACAGAATCGCTCTGAATTATGATGCAGAGACGAATGCTGCTCTTTAAGCTTGAGTCAGACTTCTTGGCAAAGTGATCATTGGGAGATTTGCTGTAAATTACATTTCTGGATGACTGGCACCTGAGGCTGGCATACATTTATTTTGAACAGAAGCAGGAGGGCCTTGCTGCGGCCAACTGGCTAAATCCGCAGTCAAAACACATACCTAGAAACTGTTTCACCTGCCAAAAGCATTTTAAATCTCTATTTTTAACACTCTTGAGCTAACCCCCCTCTTGAAGAAGGTAGCCATAGTCTTTCAACTTAAAGTAACACTAAACACAAACATCAAAACAGACATCAAACGTAGCTGAAAACTATGTCATCTTCTACTGTTTATGTCTGCATGTTGGGTTGTTGTGGATCTGCAAATTTTATAAGCTATTAACTTGCTATACACCAGCAGTTCCGGATGCAGCCTGGCTTCAGAGGCATAAAGAGATAATTTGCATATTCAGTAGTGATGCATTATGGGAGACCACAGTCAGTTCACTTAAAGCTGAATTACTGCAAATTCCTTCTGTTTTAAAAGGGGAACTCACATTAAGCAATGCATTTTAGTAGGAGGCCGTTTTAGGACCCGTTTCCACTAGAGCGAATCCGCATGCGTTGTCTGCATGCGGATTCGCATAACCAATACAAGTGGATGAGACGGTTTCCACTTGTCAGTTTTTTGGTGCGTTTTTCTGTGCAGGATTTTTCTGCACGGTAGGGCCTGCAGAATTCGCCTGCGTGTGGAATGCAGGCGATTCGCAGGCAATGTACTTAATAGGGGAAAACGAACTAATGTACATTGAGCCAGGCAGTGACATGGTTAAAATCGCTGATAGCCTGCCTATGCGAAATCGCATGCGAAATCGCGGCAAAAATCGCATGCGGAATCGCATCCGCATGCGATTTTGTCAGCGGTGGAATCCCAGCGATTCGCACCGCACTAGTGGAAACGGGCCCTTAGTCTATTTTAGTCTCCTATGCTTTACTAGTAGCTTTGGGTCACCAGGAGCTGTTTGGGTATTCTGTTGATCATGTTTACAGCAGCTGTAATTATCCCTAATCCCCATGGGGGAAGGGTGGGGACTCTAGTGTTTAATAGTGAGGAGATAGCAGAAAAGCTTCTCCTCAATTTGTTCCAGAAATGCCTTTACTCTTCTGACAATTTTTCAGGAGAACCCACAGCACTTTGATGAAACATCTTCAAGACTTCACAAAAGGTGTCCAAGTTGAAGCCGCCTAATTTTTTTTATTTTGTTGACTATGGATATCTCATGATCTGCAAGACTCAAATTCTTCAAAAAACCATCACAACATGTTTCAATTCTATTTATATAAATGTAGTTACCGGTAAGTTATAGTATATGAAATCCTGTCCTGTAATTCTTTGTGCTGTATTCATTTTGTTAAAAATAACCCTCACTGAGGGTTTATGACAATACTAGTCTGCTAACATAAGGAATGCTTATGAATGGTACAACAGTCAATTCAACCTTTGCTGATAGAAAAAAAAAAAGTTTTCCCCAACATATCTGAAGGCCAACAAGGTACATATTTATCTTCATTTCCTACTCAGCAGTTGTTTATCACCATTTATTAGAAAACGACAAGGCCACCTATAAGTATGTGAAGTTTCTCTTGCCACTTGTGTAGCTGTTTGAATTCCACTGAAGACAGAAAAAGTCACAGTGGAGCCCGTCTTCTAGAGATGGGCTCACGAGTACTTACAAGTGCCTAAGCACTCAAACTCGTGATTTAAATGAGGCTTAATTGCCTCAGGTGTGCGGCTGGGAAATAAGGGGCTGTTTACCCATAAGTCCGTGTATAGTGTTCCCTCCAAATAGCTTGCACGCTTCCTATTGGACGCATTGCAAGCCTCACCATGGCGCACTTCCTTCTGGCTTGAAGGAGGAAGTGCGCGTAGTGAGGTTTGCAACGCATCCAATAGGACGTGCAAGCTATTTGGAGCACACACCATACACGGACTTATGGGTAAACAGCCCCTTATTTCCCCGCCACACACCTGAGGCAATTAAGCCTCATTTAAATCACAAATTTGATTGCTTAGGCACTCGTAAGCACATCACTGCTATCTTCTCCACTTTTGGGTATATAAAGGCGTACATTTGATAAAAGCGCTTGTTGGAAAGGGCACAGGAAACAGACAGTAATAGAAAATAGGCACATTTTACTACTTATATAGAAAAATATTAACTTCTGTTGACGATCTATTGAAAAGCGAAGCAGAAAATTTGGGGGCGCGTTGAGTTGGCGTCAGGGGTTGGTTAACTGCTTAAGGGCTGCCGCAGGTCAAACCTATGCCACTTGTGGCTGCCTAAGCCTGATGCGGCGCAGTTTTAATGCAGGAGGCTTCCATGCATAGGATGTGACTGCGCATCCCTGCTGGCACAGAACTCCGCTGTCTAAAGACATCAGCGTTCCATACCTCGTTCAGAAGGCGTTTTCATTAGAGATGTCGCGAACCTCTGATTTTCAGTTCGCGAACCAGATTCGCAAACTTGCGCAAAGTAAGCCGATTCGCGAACCTTTCACCATAGACTTCAATGGGCAGGCGAACTTCCAAAACTGCAAACACTGTTTCTGGCCACAAAAGTGATGGAAAAGATGTTTCAAGGGGTCTAACACCTGGAGGGGGCACGGCAGAGTGAAATAAATGCCAAAAGTCCCGGGAAAAAAATCTGGATTTGACGCACAGCAGGGTTATAATCCCTAAAAGGCAGAAATCACATTGCATTCCTAAATTGGAGGCCTAAAGTGCTTGAAAACATCTTACATCAATCAGGTAGTGTAAGTAGTATACTGCTTCACACTGACACACCAAACTCACTGTGTAACGCACTGCAAACAGCTGTTGGTGTAGTGACGGCCGTGCTGGACTGGTGCGCACCATGACGAGAGTGCAGGCGATGGCGGTTTTCAAGCCCATATGGTTGGGCTGAGGTAGCTCAATGACAGAACAACAGTGACTGTCCAGCTGATCGAATTTGGTCTGTCCACAATGAAGCAACAACCTTATTATCTTGGGTCAGGTGTCCCCCTCCCCCCCAACACACTCATATAGCCAGTCATTGCTTCATTGTGATACGCAAGCCCCTTCACCGCGGCAAGGTAACGATCACAAAGGATAATTGGCACATGTACATGCCTTTTGTTTTGTTGTTGCAGCCGCAGTGCAGCTAGAAAAATTAGACAGGCACGTTCCAGCACCAGAAAAAATATAGCAGCGGCCTTAAAAATGCAGAAATCCACCTGGAGTCCTGGACCCTGTTGGTGGTGGCGGAGAAGGCAGTCAAGCGGCCTGCAGGCAGAGATGCTATGTGGAGGGACTGACTTAGTCTTAGGGCAGGCAGTCAAACGGCGTGCAGGCATAGATGCTGTCTGTGGGGACCGACCTAAGTCTTCGGGCAGGCCTGACTGTGCTTTGCAGACCAAGCATCCGTGGTCAGATGGACCCTTGACCCAACGCTGTGCGCCAGAGATGACACCACTTGCCTTTTAACATCACGGTACAGTTTGGGTATTGCCTATTTTGAGAAATAATTGGGTGATAGTATCTTACACTGTGGTGTGCGGCTTTGCTTTTGTGTGCCGGTTTTCCTCAGGTGGTCATCCCATTGCAGTTTGTGCTTTGTTATGTGCCTTCGTAAGGTAGTTGTCCCTACGTGGGTCGTGGTCTTTCCACAGCTCAATTTTCGGTGGCAGAGAGTACAGATGGCATTGCTCTCATCTGAGGCAGGCACACAAAAAAAAATTCCACACCGCTGAGCCCTGGGATGATGGCACATTTGGTGATGGCTGCCAACGAAGTGTTAAGTGGGGTGCCAGAATCAGAGCAGGAGGAGGAAGATATGTCACACTTCCGTGCGGAAGCTGAGGAAGATGAGGTGTTCGGTGTTAAATAATCAACTACGTCCTGACAATATTGGGGGTTGATGGCACGTGCCTTCTTCTGAACACTGTACTTTGGTCGACGAGGGCCGCACTAAATCACAACAGCGCAACCTCGAACAGACCTGCTGGGTGGTCTGCCTCTGGCTCTGCCTTTTGTTTTGTCCATATTGGGGGGATGAAGTGAAAGGTATGCACTGACTTGAGTAATACAATGTGCAGTCACACAGGTGCAGTGAAAGGTATGCAGTGAGTGCTGGTGTAACAATGTGCAGTCAGGTGCAGTGAAAAGGTTGCAGTGACTTCTGGTATAACAATGTGCGGTCACAAAGGTGCAGTGAAAGGTATGCAGTGACTGGTATTAAAATACAATGTGCAACATAGTTGCAGTTAACAGGTATGCACGGACTGATATATAAAACAGCGTGCGGTCACACAGGTGCTGTGAAAAGTATACAGTGACTGGTATTACAGTACAATGTGCAGCTGTCACACAGGTGCAGTTAACAGGTATGCACGGACTGGTATATAAAACAGCGCGCGGTCACACAGTTGCAGTGAACAGGTATGCACTGATTGGTATTACAGTACAATGTGCAGCTGTCACACACACAGGTTCAGTGAAAAGGTAGGCACTGAATGTGCTGGGCCTGGCACAGTATAGCAATTACCAAAAACCAGCTGCGACAGACAGGGCTGTATATGCAAGTGTCAGTGAGCCACAAAAAAAAAAAGAAAAAAAAAAAAAACACATCACAAGAACATTAGCTCTCAAAAGAGCTATTTTGGTGGTGCTTTTCAGCAACATATGTCAGCAGGAAACAAGCTAACAGACCTAACTATCGCTTTCCCTATCTCTCCAATGTCTCTCCCTTCTCTCACTAAAACAGGCAGCAGCCAGCACACAGAGTGAGAACATGGCCGACGCTGCTGCCTTATATAAGGGGGGGGGGGGCTCCAGGAGGGAGTGCAGCCTGATTGGCTGCCATGCGTCTGCTGACTGTGATGTAGAGGGTCATAGTTTAGTATAGGAGGCAGGTCGAACCGCCATAAAGTTTGTCGTGACCACGAACCCCCGATATTCGCGCGAATAAGTTCGGCCGCGAACCATTCGGGCCATCTCTAGTTTTCATTGGCTTCTGACCACCTGATCGCTGTGAGCTAATCACAGTGATAAAGAAAGAAAAGATTGGGGAAATGGAAAAAAAAACTCTGGTCCTTAAAGGGGCCAGAGCCTTTGGTACTAAAGTGGCTAAGTTTAGGCGTGGGAGCGTTAAGGTTAGGCGTGGAGCAGGTTTTTTTTTTAGGATTAGGCATGTGGGGGTGGTTAAGGATAAGCATGTGTGTGTGGGGGGGGGGGGGGTATTTTTTAAAAGTTAGGCATCGGTAAGGGAGGGTGCTGTGTGAGAATAGTGTCAGGTTAAGTTGCATCGGATATTATTTACAGATATTTTACTACAGTAATTTACACTTTTAAAATGTAGGATATCAGTAAATTTTACCACTATTCTGCAAGCTGAAATCAGGCACCCAGATTTCCTCACACACCTTTTCATGCACGCTTGAAAAGGGCTTTTCAACAGGACAAGTCTTTCGCCCTTTTTAGCTGTTTCGATATATATTGCTCCTCTACTTTTCAAGTCTAGTTCACCAGTAAAACGTATTCCCACTTTCGTACTTGCGGTCATGGACTTTGGGTGTGGCTGATGGGAGAGGAGTGAGGACAGCTTTCAAAACGACGTTCATTGCCAATGAATACAGATTCAGGATCATATACATCTAAAAAGTGGGAGACGGAACTAAGGCTTTACACGAGACCATGAGCTGAGGCAGACGTTTAGGGAAAGCTATGGGCTGTAGCACATAGGTGAAGCCAACTTTCTCAGGACAGCCTGCCAAGCTCGAGGTGCAGCACTCACATAACTGCTCTCAAGTAACATGAATGTGAAGTGCATGGTCATTTGGCTTACAGAGTACATTTTGATTAAGCAGATGGGGAAATGTTTCCTCTCCCTCTGTACGCCAGCTGTGAGGACCCTGTCCTAAGTAACTCTAGTTGTTGAGTCAACTGGTCGTGTTTCGGTAACTGCTACCCACTCTGAGATGTGTATGTGTGTTTTGGCAAATGATGACACCTTGCTACGCTCCAGGCACTATGGGGGGAGCTCTGCCAATACATCCCACATTTCAAGGGTTTTGGAGTACTATGCAGACTAAACTGCAAGGCATAAAGAACAGAACTGTGTACAGGATAGAAAGGCTTTTTCTTTCTAAATTGTTTGCTCTGTTCATGAATACATTATAAAAAGGTTTCTGACACATTAACTAGCAGTCACATACAATGCAATTTCATCAATAACGATTGCCCTACATACATAATGCCCAGATCAGAAGCTTGCAGTACAGAACTAGACCTGCAAGCATTGCTACAATTTGAATACCGTAATATAAAAAGGAAAACCACTTGATGATATGCACATTTACAACTGATTTTCATCAGGACTTCCTTAAAAGGGAACCTAAACTGAGAAGGATATGGATTTTTCCTTTTAAAATAATACCAGTTCCCTGACTCTCCTGTTGATCCTGTGTCTCCAATACTTTTAGCCACAGTCCCTGAACAAGCATGCAGATCAGGTGCTAAGACTGAAGTCAGACTGGATTAGCTGCATGCTTGTCTCAGGTGTGTGATTCAGCCACTACTGCTACCAAAGCAATCAGCAGCATTGCCAGATAACCGGTATGGTTTAAAAGGAAACATCCACATCCTTCTCAGTTTAGGTTCCCTTTAATGTTTCGTGCATCACAGACTAGCAGAACTGCAGGCTGTGATCTTTCAGACTCTGCATGCACAAATCTAAGTAATAACGGTGCAGAGTCAAGCAGCAGCGCCACCCACAAAGCACTGAGGGCCAGTTCACATGGACATTTAACAATACTGGTTGTATTCCCGAACTGTCAGGAATTAGTGGGCAGCATTTGAGCAGAGTGTTGGGATGGAGCTTGAATACCATCATACACATTCGTGTATATCTAATCAAGTGGCAACCGCCCACCAGTTGTAACATGCAACAGTCCCCTGCCACCAGTACACATGGCATTGTCAATGATACCAGTGGGTTTCATTAGCAGGAGACTGATGGAGAATCTCTGGCTGAAGTGCAGCTGAAACACACAGTAACTTATCTGTGAATGTAGCTATGGAGTTATGGACCTCAAATTTTATCCTGGGTGCCCTGTACCACCACCCATGTGTTTCCCTCCTCTAGAGAGCCAACTTTCCAAACTTCACACATAGTGCTTGTGATTACCAGTATAAGGTGTCAGATGTTCTCCTTAGAACAGAGGCTTTAGTTGGCCTTTAACCACTTCCCTACCACAGGCTTTTTTCCCCCTTCAAAACCACAGCAATTTTGACTCCATGCTCCTCCCATTCATTTGCCAACAACTTCATCTCTACTTATTACCAAAATTATCTATATCTATCTATCTATCTATCTATCCATCTATCCATCTATCCATCTATCCATCTATCCATCTATCCATCTATCCATCTATCCATCTATCCATCTATCCATCTATCCATCTATCCATCTATCCATCTATCCATCTATCCATCTATCCATCTATCTATCTATATTTTAGCCAAAAAACTAAATTAATTAAATTTTCATTGGGTGGTACATTTTGCTAAGAATGATTTTATTTTATATGGATTTTGCAGTGAAGAACAAAATTAAAGAAAAGATTGAAAAAAAAAAAAAAAAAAGTTTCTCAGTTTTCAGACATAGTATAAAAATAAAAAGTTCTACTGTAGATTAAACCCACACATTTTACTTGCTCATTTGTCCTGGTTATTACAATATTTAAAGAGAACCCGAGGTGGGTTTGAAGAATATTATCTGCATACAGTGGCTGAATCTGCCTATACAGCCCAGCCTCTGTTGCTATCCCAAACCCCCTAAGGCCCCCCTGCACTCTGCAATCCCTCATAAATCACAGCCACGCTGCTGACAAACAGCTTGTCAGAGCTGGCTGTGTTTATCTCTATAGTGTCAGTCTGCTGCTGTCCCCGCCTCCTGCAGAACTCCAGTCCCCACCTGCATCCCTTCCCTCCCTGCTGATTAGAGGGGAGGGGGGGGGGCAGGGACCGGAGCTATGCAGGAGGCGGGGGAGCAGCTGAGACTGACACTACAGATGTAAACACAGCCTCACAGCACGGCTGTGATTTATGAGGGATTGCAGAGTGCAGGGGGACCTTAGTGGGGTTTGGGATAGCAACAGAGGCTGGGCTGTATAGGCAGATCCAGCCTCTGTATGCAGATAACATTCTTTAAACACACCTCGGGTTCTCTTTAAATTAAGTCACTAGCACAATGAATGGTGACAATATTTTAATTTGAATTAAAGGTGTATTTTTCCGCTTTTTTTGTGGTGACTATGCGGGGGGTGGGGGTGGTGAAAGGGTGAATTTAGTTAATCATTTTTTTTTATTTATATTGTATATATGAGTATTTTTATCTAGTGACCAATATTTTTTGAGCCACTAGATGTCCCCACACTGTATTCCTGCGTACTGCGTGTATTACAGGAAGTAATGTGTATGTTTTACTTTTACTTTGTGAATAAACACCGGCATCTCGCTGATACTGAAGTTTATTCATTACAGGCACCATGATTGGCTTTGGGAACACATTTCTGATCACCAATAACGCCAGGAGCTTGTGCAGGAACTCGGAGATGTTTTCAGGGTCGTACAAAAGTGAAGCAAAGGTAGGCAAGTAGTTCATGTGTGTTTGTAGAGTCAGCCATCAGCTAAAGTAAACCTGTGAGGAGAGGAATACTGCTAGCACTATTTTTTATTCCCTTTTTTAAAAGAAGAAAAAAAAAATCTTCTTTTCTGGTTGTCCTACAGATCAGAATCCCTAACCTAGAACATGTATATAGATTTAACTATAGTCTCACTTCATTTGTCTGCACTTGGAAGTACACAGATTAGGTTCCGACAACTTATTTACATGCTTGTTCCACATTATAGGCAGACGAGTTTTCCAATGATAGGAATGCTACAGAAAGTAACTAAACACATACTTAACAAGGCAAATGTTAATTTCAATTAAAATAAGTGATATCAAAGCAAAGTGATATTATATCGCTTTCATGGGTGCTTGCCAGTGCACATCAGCTTGCTTTCTCTACCCTCAGAGCCCTTTCACACTGGGGCGGTGCGTCACAATGACACGCTGCTACCGCAGCCTAATGCAACCCTATGGGGCAGTTCATACTTCCTATGCTGCGGTACGTTGCACCGGAAGCTCCCAATCTAACGCTAGCGCAGAACTAGCCCAGAAGTCATTAGTCAATGGTGACGCTGGTTTTTTTTTAAAAAAAAAGTCGATGTCGCTACACGCATGCACAGAAGCATATTTTTATAATACACTTCTGTGCACTTCCGCATACCCCAAAGCAAGAAGTGACCGCGTGTCACTTCCTGCTTGGCTGGTGTCCAAATAGGGAACACCGCGCACTAATGCGGTGTTCCCTGAAAGCTGGTTTCTGGCAGTGCGGCGGGCGTGATGCACTGCAATGCTGCTGCCAGTTTGCAGTTTGAAACCGGCCTCAGGGTACAGCTGATGACTGTGTATCAGGTGTGACCATGCACCATTTAAAATCAAGAAAAACAAAGGATATCTGCCTACATTTCCCAGCATCCCTGTATTATTTGACATTCACAGGAAGCAAGTGGTAATGAGCATTTGAAGTCTGTATAGATCAGCTATAGGAAAAAGCTACATGGGTTTTTTTACATTTTAAAAGTTCTGTTCCAAAGTTAATGCTTATATACATTACAGTAATTTGTATGATTATGTTGAGATATCGCCTTGTTCAATTTTGGGTGTAGTTGTGCTTTCTGCCCACACATGAGGCAGTCCGGTACTGAAGATTGACACCCAGCCAAGTTCTGAGGAGTTTCAACCTAAACTTTTATGTGTGCAGAATATCTTTATGTATACAGTAAATATAAATAATATACAAAAATATATTCAAAATCAACATAATATTTTGTACACATTTATGTTCTTAAAATTGCAATCATTAAGCCCAAGTTAAACTTCTAGGGTTAAGAAGCAGCTAGAATTTTGTGGCAGTAACCTCTTTATTTCAAAGAACAACATTGCCCTCTAATGTTCAATAGTAGGCACTGCATGTGGAAAGACGTTTTGTGCGTATACAGTAGAATGCTTGGTGAAATTTGCCTTCTTAAAACAGAAGGAAACTTGAAATAATTCAGCTATAAGTGAACATTTGTGGTTACCCACAATGCACCACTACTGAATATGCAAATTATCTCTTTTTGCCCCTGTAAGTCAAGGAAGCATCCAGAGCTGCTGGTGTATAGCAAGCCTATAGCTTTTTTTTTTTTTTTTTTTTTTTTCCCTTTTTTTTTCTTCCCTTTTCTTCCTTTCTCTCTTTTCCTTCTTTTTTCCTTTTTCCCTTTCCCCTTTTCTCCTCTTTCTCTCTTCCTTTTTTTCTTTAGAATCTTTATTTATACGAAAAAATTTTTTTACAAAAACCATCAATAATTCATATCAATACATATCATATATCCTGGTATCCACCAGTTACATCGTTCTGGTCCCTTTTCAAGGGGGCCATTTCTGCTTAAAATGGATACTCCTAGTGGACATCATATTAACAAGCAGGTGTAAACCTTATATCACCATATTATACTGTTAATTCACCTCCATTCCCATCACTATATGTTCAATCATACTTTCTACCATCCACCCATGGTCTGATAGTCCTTCATTTCCAGCCACAACTCTGCCATTCATTCAGTCATCTAAAAATTTAACCGGGAGGGGGAGGGGAGCCCCCGGAGCCACGGAGAGCCAGAGCGCTTTCCTCTTAACTTTTCTCTTTTCTTTCTTTTCCCCTAGTGAATGCCCCTCTTCTCTTTCTCTCACTCCCTGCTCATCAGAGATGCATATTCCTCCGTGTCCACAAATAAATTCCATTTTTCTCAACTCTTTTCTGTTAATTGTTCTCCTACCCTATTTTCCTGAACCAATTTCTCCATCTGAGAGATATGTGTCACCTCCCTCAGCCATTCCCCTACTGATGGAGTATCCACTGATTTCCAGTGTCTAGCTATAAGTATTCTTGCTGCGTTTATTAGATGTTTCGCTATTGAATTCCTGTATTTTTTAACACTGAAAGGGTTTACATGCAGGAGATAAAAGTCCGGGTCCTCTGGAGGAGCTAACCCAGTTATTTTTCCTAGATATTTTTTAACCTCTGCCCAAAACGGCTGGATTTCCTGGCACTCCCAGAATATATGAAATAAAGTTCCCCTTTTTGTCCGGCATCTCCAACACCCTGCCTCCGCTTCTCCAAAGATCTTATTTAACCTATCCGGCGTATGATACCACCTACTTACCATCTTGACTCCTGACTCCTGGATTCTTATGGACATCGAGCTTTTATAGGCGAAATATAATATCCTCTTCCATTCGGTATCTGTATATTCTTTTTGTAGGTCTCTTAGCCACTTCTCTCTCCATTTCCCTGTCAGATCAGATTCCGAGTTCAAGAGATTATAAATTTCTGAGATGGAGCCTCTATTTTGTCCCACTCCCACACACATTTTTTCAAAGGGCCTCAAATCTCTAGAGAATTCCACTTTTGTACCTTGGGACCTTAAGAATGATCTGATTTGAATCAAAGACCATTCTTCCAGTCTAGGTTTCTGTAATATTTCCTTGAGCTCTGAAATTGATACCCAGTCTCCTTCCTTAACCAGTTTAGAAGCTCTAATTTGTTCGGGGTCTCCCCACTGCATGAATGCCTTCTTATTACGCCCCGGGCTAAAATCGGGATTGTCTAATATCGGAAGGAGAGGCGAGGGCCGATTAATTAATTGAGTTCTACGGGAGTATAGGGATAGTAATTCCAGGGAGCATCTAAGGAAACATCCTGCGGGATGTGCAATTGAGGTTTTCCTCTTTAACCATGGGATCCCTGTTAAGGGTGTCTGTATAAAATTTTGCTCCAATCTCACCCATATTTTATCTTCTCTATTTCTGTGCCAATCTATTATCCTCTTTAGGGCTGCTGCTGCATGATATATTTGTGGGTTAGGGACCGCCATTCCCCCATTCTCTTTAGGCTGTGTCATAAGCCTATAATTGATGCGTGGTGGCCTAGAGTGCCAAATGAATCTCAGAAAATCTTTCCTCAATGTATCAAAAAAGGCTTTAGGTACTCTTATCGGGAGAGACTGGAACACATGCAGCAATCTCGGCATGACATTCATTTTTATGATGTTGATTCGTCCGAACCATGAGAATTCTGGTCTATTCCAGTGATTTAAGTCCTTTTTTATTTCTTGTGCTACTGCTTTATAATTGCTATGGTATAGTTTCTGAATATTCGGGGAGATATTTATTCCTAAATATTTTAATGTGGAGGACATCCAACTAAATGGGAAATTTCCTCTTAGATGTTCCACCTCCTCTTGTTCCATGGCTACCCCCATAGCTTGGCATTTAGACCAGTTGATCTTAAACTTAGATAAATGTCCGTATCGTTTAAACTCAGCCATCAAACATGGCAGGGACACTCTTATTCCTGTAAGAAAAAATAAAAGGTCGTCTGCATAAGCGGCGACCTTGTGCATATCTCCGCCCACTTCCATGCCCTTTATATCTGAGTTTGCTCTAATGTTAGCGCGAATATCAGCGGAGAGAGGGGACATCCCTGCCGAGTTCCATTAAAGATCTGTATAGGTTCTGAGGGTACCCCATTAACCCTAATTCTTGCCGAGGGGGAAGTGTATAGTGCCAAAACTCTGCACAGCATGTTTTCTCCCAGTCCCACATGCCTGAGGGTAACCTCTATAAATTTCCAGTCCACCCTGTCAAATGCCTTCTCGGCATCTGTCGATAGGCACAAGACAGGGGACCCAGACACTTCAGCTGCTTGCATAAGCATCACTGCTCTCATAACGTTATCTCTAGTCTCTCTTCTCAGGACGAACCCAGCCTGATCTGGATGGATCAGAGCTGGTAGCCTGGGTGCTAGTCGCGCTGCCAGAATATGAGCAAATATCTTTAGATCTACGTTCAGCAATGCAATAGGTCTATAACTAGTGCACTGTGCTGGGTCCTTGCCCTTTTTCTGTATGACCGAGACCACAGATTGCAAGGAGTCCCTACCAAAATCCGTTTGTTTGTCCCCTCTCTCCGCCAAAGAATTCACTGCCTCCACCAGATAGGGCGCCAGAGCATTTTTATAACATTTATAGTACTCTGCGCCAAACCCATCCGGGCCTGGGGCCTTACCTAATTTACAATGGGCTATGGCCTTCTCTACTTCTTCTAATGTAATAGGTTGTTCCAATTTTCGTATATCATCCTCATTTAGCTTAGGCATCCCGGATTCCCGCATGTATTCCAGTATCTCTCCTCGTCTTTTAGCTCTACTTTCCTCAGTTTCCCCTCTCCCTATCCCGTACAGTTCCTCATAGAATTCTTTAAAAACTCTAGCTATTGATTCATTCCTATGATGTTTCCTGGAATTTCGATCGACAATGAAGGGTACATAGTTGGCCTGTTGCTGCTGTTTGAGTGCACTAGGCCAATAATCTTCCTCCTTTATTACCATGCTCATAGAACATTTTTTGGCATCTCTGGAGGGCATATCTGGCTCGTGTATACATTAAGGCTTTATATTTTTCTCTTTCTGCTGTTAATTCTCTAAGTATATCCTCTGTCCTATTCCCTTTATGCTGTCTTTCCAGCCTCTCTATATTCGCCATGAGTTCTTTTCTACGCTTCTCATTCTCCCGTTTTAAACGGCTTCCCTCTTGAATTAGCTTACCTCTGATTACACTCTTATGCGCCTCCCATAGTATCATAGGGGAGACTTCTTCAGATCTATTCATCTCAAAGTACATATCTATGTCCTTTGAGACTCTTAAGGCCCATACACACGTCGGATTTGCGCGAACGACGGGTCGTTTGAACGTTCCGTCGTTCGCACGTTTCCGCATGAAATCCGGCGTGTGTACAGACTATCGTTCGGGAGATAAGACTGGTTACCAGCGATCCGCCCGGCGGATCGTTGGTAACCAGTCTTATCTCCCGAACGATAGTCTGTACACACGCCGGATTTCATGCGGAAACGTGCGAACGACGGAACGTTCAAACGACCCGTCGTTCGCGCAAATCCGACGTGTGTATGGGCCTTGTCTCTGATTTCCTCTTTCTGCAGTAAGTAGGGATTTAGTCTCCATTGTGTATACCCATGCTGTCTTTTTACTAGATCTATTTTTAGAAAAACAGGGGAATGATCTGACAAGGTGGCGCAGCCAATGGAGGTTTCCGGGCGATATGAGAGCAAATTTTGGGAAATAAACATATAATCAATACGTGAATGCATATTGTGGGGTGGGGAGAAATATGTGTAATCTTTTATTGCAGGGTGCTGGAGACGCCATATGTCGCAAAGTTGCCTGTCTTGCAAGGATTTCCTCCCTCTTTTAATCCCTTTGTATGTAAGGAAGGATTTACCTGAAGATGAATCTATTACAGGTTCCAAAGTGAAATTCAGGTCTCCCCCAATTATTAGACTCCCTTCCGAGAACTCGTCCACCACTCTCAAAAAAGTCTCCAGGAAATCCAGCTGCTTACTGTTAGGGGCATAGAATGTACCCAAAGTCAGTCTACATGTCTCATATTTTCCTTTTATCAGTAGGAATCTACCCTCCGAGTCTCTATAAACTTCTTCCTCTTCTAGGTGAAATCCTCTCGCCATTATTATAGCTACTCCCCTTTTTTTCACATCTTCAGCGCTACTATATATAGCCTTGGGGTACCTCCTATTAGTTAATTTGGGGTGTTCAGAGTTTTTAAAATGGGTTTCCTGCAGAAATATTACCTCTACTCCCAGTTTGTGGCTCTCTTGTAACAGGGAAGACCGTTTCTCTGGTTTGTTCAGGCCTCGGGCATTCAGGGTCATAAATTTGAGGGTCATCTTTTGGCGCCTGACCATGATCTCCATGCTTCTTCAAGAGCTCCCCTTCGTCCCCTCCCCCCACACCCCCCGCCTCCACCATTCTCACCACATTCATGCCATTCACCCGTGCTCACTTGCAATTCATACCCAGACCATTCCATCGTACCTTCTTTAAGGTGGACCAATTCCACCTGTACCCTCCTCAAGAGGGCTTCTGAGCTACGTGCTCTCTTTCTATAGGACCTCTTCCCTATTCCCTTTTTGTGTTCCTCACCCCTAGGGGACAAAATACTATGGACGACCTCAGTGACCCAGTCCCCCCCCGTCCCCACCCCCATCCTCAGCACCATTGGGGAAAAAGGAGAAAAAAAAAAAAAAGAAAAAAAAAGGGGGGGGGGGGGAGGCGGGGAAGGGAGAGTAAGGGAAGGGGAGAGGGACCGGGAGAAGAAGAGAGAGAGAGGAAAAAAAAAAAAAAAGGGAAAAGAGGGGAGAAGCAGGAAGAGGACACCAATCTATCCAACATAGGTTGGTTTCCCAGATTTCATATCTGTTCTATGTATAAAGTGCGGTCAGAATCACCTCATCGTCTTATTATATATAGCCTTTACAATGGTTATTGATCCCCCTTATCTACTATAGTGTTATCTATAATTTCCCCACTTACCCCCATATAGGCCCTCCATACTATGTGCACATCAAATATTTTCTTCTTTTAACAATATAATCATTATATAATCATAAATTTCCTAACCTACATTGTGCCCTTTCTTATACAGATCATAATTTTCCTTTCTCTTCCCCCCCTCCCCTCCCCTCCTGGCAGTGGCGATGTGAGACAGGATCCTACTAGTGTCTTTTCCTGTTATTACGTGAGATTACTCCGCCCCCCTATATGTCTATTTATAACCTTATCAAGAAACCAACTTCTTTTCCTCCCCCAAAGATAACTAACTTATTTAAGTGTGCACATAACTTATTCACCATTTTACTCTTACTCTAAATATATATGTGTTTATTCTTCCTAATGAAGACTATTGCTCCTGTCTCATTCGCCACCGCCATTCGGTTCCAACCTACTCAACCTAAGCAGGTTTCTTCCACCCCTAAGTACAGTAGTGCTTATAATTTACCATCGTGTCCTTTTACTCCCCATAACAAAACATCTGTGACTTATACATCTTTATCAATATAACCATTGGAAAAAACCTAACTTTCCTAGCAACATTGTGCACTTTCTTGCAAGAGTCAATATCTGTTTTTCCCCGAGAAGGTGGCTACCTGGAACAGGATCTCACTGATGTCCATTTTCTTATTTTTACATGGTTTCGTTTCTTTCCACTGTTTATCTGATGTAGCTTTATTTAATATCCCCCCTCTTCTCTTTACTAACAACTTACGGTGTAGTCAAATATACTCTTAACCTAATCCCCAATTTACTCGTATTTACTCATAACTTTTAATCCTGTCCACCCAGCCACCTCCTTTGGGGTGACATCTTAATTCGGCTCCTTATCTAGGCGTGATATCAATTATGTTTAAGACCTCTCTCCACCATAGCATCTCAAGAGCAGAGAAACTAGCAGAACAAAAAACAAAAAAAAGGGGGGGGGGCCCACACGTGTCCCCCCCGGATGGCCATCTGGGCAGCGATATCCTCACAGTTTAATCTTTAATCTATTTACTAGATATTATGTGGGTTAAGTTTCCCAATCCCCCTTCCACCTCCCCTTATCGCTACTATAGATTTTCTACCTCTTCCTCCAATTGTATTAGTGTACATTAATTATTATAGCCCTTGGTCATCCTCAGGGGAGCAGCGTGAGGCCCTCCTCTTAATTACCTATAATCTTTTGCTTAAGTGCTTTGCTACATGATATAAGGTCTAATATTATACAAATTTTCAGCAGCATGCCTAGAAGCTCATGTATGTCATATCGACCATTATGCTCTTATTTACCGAAAAAAATAACAATAAAGAGAAAAAACACCCCCTCTCCCTTCCCCCATCCCCCACCCCCGTTCCCAACAGATCCCCCCCACCCCCCCACTTCACAAAAAAAAACGCGCTTGTATATATGATCATTTATGACTCCTGGACCTAGGCTCATACATCCCAGCGTCGGGGTCCTAGTCAGTAAGTTCCACAGGCTTAATTGCTAGAAATGAAAAAAAATCTGGGAGATCTCCTGGATGTCTAAGGAAAAAAGTTCTTTGATTTTTCCTAACAATTAAACTGAACGGAAACCCCCATCTATATTGTATATTTTCTTTTTGTAAGACAGTCAGCAAGGGGCGAATAGCTTTCCTCTGTTGTAAAGTGCTTGGGGCCAGGTCCTGGTAGAGCTGGATTCTATGTGTTTCCCATAGGATGTTTCCCTGGCTCCTAGCTGCCTCCATTATTGCTTCCTTTTCATGAAAATGATGTATACGGCAAATAATGTCTCTTGGTAGTTCGCCTGTTTTGGGGGTCTGTCTTAGCGCTCTGTGGCATCTCTCGAACCGCACTATTTGCTCTGAGGGTCTATTCAATAGTTTATTAAACAGCTGGGTCACCACAGGTTGAAGTTCCTCTTGGCCGCAGGTTTCAGGTAAACCTCGGATTCTGATATTTTTCCTCCTAGATCTATTTTGGAGATCTTCAACTTGGTATCTCAGGGATCCACAGTAGCTATTCTGCTTATCTCTCTCCCCCCATAACTTAATATTCATAGCCTGTAGATCAGTTACAGCTGCTTCAAGCTTGGTGACTCTGTTATCTACAGTGTGTAAGGCTTCACGGAATAGCTCTAGTTCAGCTTTGGTGGTTTCTACTATTTTTTCTGTTTGTTCAGTGAGATCTTGCTTAGTGGGTAGCATTTTTAGAAATTGCCAGATATCCTCCAGATTTCTTTGTCCCTTCTGTGTTCCCTCCTGGGGGTCATTAGAGTGCGCTCCTGTCTGGGTTTTTTCTATTTGCTTACTAGCCCCCCCCCCCCCCCGGTTTTGGGAAAGAAGTCCTTTGCTGATCTCTGGGATTGATTTAAACTATCATCGGCTTCTTCCTTTTTCCTATTGCGTCCCGACATTTTAATTTGCTTATAGGTAGTGATTTCAGATATATGGATTTATATGTCCAGTATATAGTGAGAGAGGCCTGTGGGATTAGCCCTTCCCTCAAACTCCAGGCAGAGGATCCCGGCAACAGTTCTATTGTTGTTTAAATATAGACAGC
Organism: Hyperolius riggenbachi; assembly: GCF_040937935.1. Lineage (NCBI taxonomy): Eukaryota > Metazoa > Chordata > Amphibia > Anura > Hyperoliidae > Hyperolius > Hyperolius riggenbachi. The sequence goes on from NC_090656.1 coordinate 47,649,154, forward strand.
TTTTACTTACAGATCCGGAGATATCTAGTGTAGGGTCTCACTCACCACCTCCTCCGGCCTGCTAGGATCACCGGTGTGTCTCTGTGCAACCTCTCTTCCTCCAGGCCTATGGCCAGAACTGCAGCTCAGCGTGCTTTCCTCTGCTCAGGCCGCATAGGGCCGGCTGTATGGGTTGCTCCTTTAAGCCTCTAGTGTAGAGCCCTGCTCCTCTGGGTAGTCTCCGTGTCCACGCAGCTGGCCTCCGTGTGTCTGCGTCCGCAGACTTTTACAATCGTATTTTCCAGTCACACCGGGCGCACCGAGCAGGCTTCGCTGCTGGTTCCCTCCAATGTCGGGCAGGTCGCACCTCTCTACCGGGTTCCCCAGAGTCAACTTTGTGGTAGACAAATGACGCCGCAGCCGCTTCGCTGGATAGACTTTCCGGAAGGCCCCAGGTTTTCCGGGTCGCAGGGAGTCAGTCTCTCAGCTTCGGAACCGCTCGGCGGGCCTCACTAATGAGGTAGGACGCCGAGCAAAGCTTCTGCCGAGGGAGGATGGGGACGGAGCATCGGACACGCCTCACCTACGTCATCACGTCAGCACGCCCCCCTATTGAATCTTTTCAATTGACACCGCAAGCCTATAGCTTTAAATATTACACAACCACTGTTTTAGGCGATTTTTCATTGCTTATCCTCTATTGATCATCTAAACCAGGCACGTCGCTAGGGCTAGTGCCAAGGATCTGTTCAAAAGTGCCTGGAATATGAGGCCCGGTGTGCTCACCAGCAATTCCTGGTTGGTGGTGATGTGCTGGCCTGGTGGCAGTGATGTTGGGCTCTCTGGCGTGCTGTGCGGGGATCCCGGTGGGCCCACCAGCAGTGCCCCGAATGTTGGGAGAAACCGCTATGCGGTCCCCCCTATCACCATGGCTGCGGCACGCATATAAGATGAGGAGTGCGGTGTGCAGCCTGGCTGGGATGTAGCTCCACCCCCTGCACGCAGCAGCATCACCACCAGCCACGCCAGCACAGCATAACCACCAGCCAGGCCAGAACAGCATCACTACCAGCCAGGCCAGCACAGCATCACTACCAACCAGGCCAGCACAGCATCATCACCAGCCGGGCCAATACAGCATCACTACCAGGCAGGCCTCAGCACCACCACCAGCCAGACCAGCACAGCATCACCGCCAGCCAGGCTTTAGCATAACCACCAGCAAGCCTAGCATCACCACCGGCTAGCCCAACATCATCGCAGCATCATCGCCAGCCTGACCAGCACAGCATCACCACCAGCCAGGCCCGCACAAAGCACCACCACCAGCCAGGCCCACACACAGCATCACCACCAGCCAGGCCAGCACACAGCATTACCACCAGCTAGCCCAACATCATCACAGCATCACCACCAGCCAGGCCAGCACACAGCATTACAACCAGCTAGCCCAACATCACCACAGCATCACCACCAGCTAGCGCAACATCATCGCAGCATCACCACCAGCCAGACCAGCACAGAATCACCACCAGCCAGGCCCGCACACAGCATCACCACCAGCCAGGCCCGCACACAGCATCACCACCAGCCAGACCAGCATCACTGCAGCATAACTGTCAGCCAGGCAAGCACAGCATCACCACCAGCCAGGCCAGCATCACTAGCCAGCCCAGCATCTTTGCAGCATAACCGCCAGCCAGGCCAGTACAGCATCACCACCAGCCCAGCACCCAGGGCAGCCAGCCAAGACAGAAGGTGAGGGGACTGTTTATGTGAAATGCTGCCTACTTATGATATTCAAGTTACACTGCTGCAAGGTTCATGTACATTTCGCCCCACTCATGACCACGCTCACTTGCTGCATATGACCACTCATGACCACGCTCACTTGCTGCATAGCCTCGCTCATTTTTTGCCACACCACTCTACGCACATCGAACGCTGACTCTCACTTGGTGCCCAGGGGTGCCCTGGATCTCCCAGGATTCTAGCAATGCCCCTGATCTAAACCCTAACTGATTCCAATATCGAAATTCACCTAAAATGAAACTCTAAACGCAACACAACCATTATTCTCCTCCCTACTAATGCTGACTGATTTTTTTTATTCAAGTGCAATCAAAAAGTGCATTCAAAAAGCAAAATGGCCTAACGTGTTTCACAGCGAGAAGCCACTTCCTCAGAGGCACACGATATAGATGAAATAAACTGTGGACCATAAAGTATAAATATAACGATGGACTAGCCCACACTAGAGATGTGGCGAACGGTTCTTTATCCAAATATTTATGGACTAACTGTAGGATCCGACGACGTCTGCTGATCTTCTGCTCTCAAAACAAAAAGAAAAACAATCGAGAGCCCCAATAGTGTATTACTGGTGATGACAACTGGAGATTTTCAGAAATAACTATGTTATACTCACAACTGTGGGTTGCCGAAGGCAAGCAAACAACCACTATTTGCGCATGGGGGGGGCGGGGGGGGGGAATTCGACCTGTACCCACTCAGGCTAAGAAGTCACTCTCCTTAGATCAGAAAAAAAGGGTGATCAAACCCATCCCACTTTCCAGTGATACTGCGCTCAATACCCTTAAAGGGACACTTAAACAAAAAAAATGAGTTTTACTCACCTGGGGCTTCCAATAGCCCCCTGCAGCTGTCCGGTGCTCTCGCCGTCTCCCTCCGAACCTCCTGGCCCCTCCGGCAGTCACTTCCTGTTTCAGTGACAGGAGCTGACAGGCTGGGGCCGCGAGTGATTCTTCGTGTTCCTGGCCACAATAGCGCCATCTATGCTGCTATAGCATATATCATATACCATATAGCAGCATAGAGGGTGCTAATGTGTCTGGGAACGCGAACAATCACTCGCGTCCCCAGCCTGTCAGCTCCTGTCACCGAAACAGGAAGTGGCTGCCGGCGGGGCCAGGAGGATCGGAGGGAGACGGCGAGGGTACCGGACAGCTGCAGGGGGCTATTGGAAGCCCTAGGTGAGTAAAACTAATTTTTTTTGTTTGACTTAAGTGTCCCTTTAAGTTCTTATTGACTTCAGGCTGCAGACTATTAAATGAGAAGACTCCCAAAGCAAAATCCAACCAGACAGTAGTGCCAATCAGTCCAACTTTTATTAGTCCATCAACATCTTAAAAACAAAATGGAACAGAGAGGGGTCCCCTCATGGTGACTCAGTAGTTCACCTTTATGCAAATACACACTAGTGTGAGGTAACTGCCGCCGAAGGAAAGCCCATTCCCCGGGTGGATAATGACGAATTGCAAATTGGTTGGAGTAAGAATAAATGTTATTTTGTGATACACTATTGTTGTGTCTTCTCTGGGGAAGGAAGTCCACCCCTACCTCCCATTTTATACTGCTTTTAATATATGTTATCCTATCTGGTGCCTCTGTATCCTTCATAACTCATGTGTTAGGCTCAGTTCCCATCTGTAGCCAGACCATGTGCGGTCACCGGGCGTGGACAGGGTAGTGTCCACTCTGATGGTCCGTCGGGAGCCCGGGGCAGATGCATTACCACCATAGGCTATACTGTATATGGGGAATGCAGTCACCTGGCCTGGGATTAATCAGGGACTGCACAGAAGTGCGGCCGGCTTAAAAGCAAATAACAAGTGTGAACGGCTCCTATACATAAAATAGTAGCCGTTCACTGTCAAATTTGCGATGAGAGGAGAACTCTATGGATCATGACTGGGCTGGTTCACACTGGGTATGATTGCGCAACCCTTGCTGATCGCCGGTGATCGACAAAGCGCTAGTGCAGTATTACCCTATGTGTTCCCACAGCAGGGTGTCAGTTTTTAGAACACTGAAATCTTGCTATATGTACTATTTTGAGGGCTAGTTCACACTGGGGTGCTTTTGGGAAGCTTTTCAGCGCTTTGATAATTGCAGGCGATCAGCAAAGCGCTGTGACAAATGTATCCTTATGGGATCATTCTCACTGCAGCATTTGTAATTTGCATAAAAGCGCAAATGTGCTGCATCCAGCATTTTTGGAGCGACTGAGATGCGATTCTTGTTCTCTTTAACAGGAATCACAAATCGCAGCAAAAACACAAAATTGCATGTCTCAAAATCGAAATCACATTTTGTGAACCAACACTCCGAGTGATTCTGCTTAAAGGAGTGTGCAAAAAAACACACACAAAAAAATAAAAACATAAAAATTGCTCTGAAAAATCATATGGCAAAATCACAGTCACTAAGTGCTTAGCAATTGCATTTTGCATTGTGAACTAAGCCTAATAATGCGTAATAATGTATGCAGCATGAACATCTTATGATCGTAACACACCTCAATTTTCACTTCAAATCCTGCTTCCAATCAAGAAAATTATCAGATCTGGGGGGGGAAAAAACCCAATAAAGCCTACTAATTGCCAGCGACCGATCCCAAGCTCCAGTGGTGTACAAAGGGGGTAGTGCAGAGCGGCCAGCCCCGGGTATCCAGGCTATCTATACTGGGGGCAACTATTCCAGGCTACCTATACTGGGGGCAACCATTCCAGGCTACCTATACTGGGGGCAACTATTCTAGGCTACCTATACTGGGGCAACTATTCCAGGCTACCTATACTGGGGGCAACCATTCCAGGCTACCTATGCTGCGGGCAACTATTCTAGGCTACCTATACTGGTGGCAACCATTCCAGGCTACCTATACTGGGGGCAATTATTCTAGGCTACCTATACTGGGGGCAACCATTCCAGGCTACCTATACTGGGGGCAACTATTCTAGGCTACCTATACTGGGGGCAACTATTCTAGGCTACCTATACTGGGGGCATCCATTCCAGGCTACCTATACTGGGGGCAACTATTCTAGGCTACCCATACTGGGGGCAACTATTCTAGGCTACCCATACTGGGGTCAACTATTCTAAGCTACCTATACTGGGGGCAACTATTCTAGGCTACCTATACTGGGGCAACTATTCCAGGCTACCTATACTGGGGGCAACCATTCCAGGCTACCTATACTGGGGGCAACCATTCCAGGCTACCTATACTGGGGGCAACCATTCCAGGCTACCTATACTGGGGGCAACCATTCCAGGCTACCTATACTGGGGGCAACCATTCCAGGCTACCTATACTGGGGGCAACCATTCCAGGCTACCTATACTGGGGGCAACTATTCTAGGCTACCTATACTGGGGGCAACTATTCTAGGCTACCTATACTGGGGGCAACTATTCTAGGCTACCTATACTGGGGCAACCATTCCAGGCTACCTATACTGGGGGCAACCATTCCAGGCTACCTATACTGGGGGCAACCATTCCAGGCTACCTATACTGGGGGCAACCATTCCAGACTACCTATACTGGGGGCAACCATTCTAGGCTACCTATACTGGGGGCAACTATTCTAGGCTACCTATACTGGGGGCAACTATTCTAGGCTACCTATACTGGGGCAACTATTCTAGGCTACCTAAACTGGGGTCAACTATTCTAGGCTACCTATACTGGGGGCAACTATTCCAGGCTACCTATACTGTGGGCACTTATGCCTGGCATTACCCGCAGTGGCGCGCTTAGCATTCTGCACTCAATCCTCTCCTTTTTTTTGGGTGGGGGTGTCACTAAATACCCAGGAACGGGTGTCAAATGCCCTAGGTATGCCACTGCCAGGCTCAAAATCGATTCGGTTCTCAATCAGAAGCAAAGTGGACATGATGGAAAATATTGAACAAAATACTGGCTATCATACTCGTATGTCCATTCTATACACTTTTGTTTGATATCCAATCGGAAATCTGATCAGAATTTCCAAGAATTGGAAACAGGTGTATGCTAGCTTTCTGCTATTTCAGGTCGATAGTTTGATGTGAATATCAATCTGATCATTCCCTCAAATAGGATTAAGTGTCTGAGAACACTTTCATATAGCTGAGTGGATTTCAGCAATGTATATCAGTGTGAGATATGCAAGAACATCTGACCCCTATTATTGTGTAATAAATGTATAAACGCGTGCATGAAAAAAGTGCACAGTGAAAAAAGGGCTCGGCTGGATAACAAAATGGCGCCGGTGAATAACAAAGTCTGATAACTATAAACACCATTGTCAAACTTGGTTAACAATAAATACAGTTGTAAAAACAGATGAGAAATAATAACTAAAACGTATCAACGTTAAATATTGTTACGTAATTCTACAATACAGCTTAAAGCGGACCCAAACCAAACTTTTTTAATTCAAAACATTTAGTTGCACCACTCTGACACATACAAAGATAACTAAACACTCCTTCAAACCTATGATAATTTCAGTGCATGCTTTTCACCCTTCTCTTTGCATAACTAGGGTTATACAGGGGGCAGCCATTAGCAATTCCTCCTTTGCTGGACACCATCTACTCCACCAGTTTGCCGGATTCTGTCCCGGCAATATGAAATAAAGGGAGGGGTTTCTACAATAAATGTAAAATATTTTATATTTGTCATCATGCACCTGAAAAAAAAACTGCTATTTATTATTATCATTTAGAATATATAATTTATTTCTGAAATCTTGTATTTTTAATTTGGGTCCACTTTAACCCAACTCTACTCTCACACAGAACCTTCCCCTGGTGGTGCCTAAAATTAACCACTTCCCCTGGTGACGCCTAACACCCCCCCCCCCCCCCCCCGGTGGCACCTAACCCCAACCACCCCCCTTGGTGTTGCCTAAAACTAACCGCCGCACAGGTGGTGCCTAAAACTAACCGCCACCCAGGTGGTGCCTAAACCTAACCACTCCCCCTGGTGGTGCCTAACCCTATCCACCCCCTCTGCAGAAACACCCGTTGCAAGATTCTAAAATGGTAACATATTTCAAAAACTAATGTTAACAATATTTATCGCAGCACCCTTTTTTCACCGTATTAACGATAATTGCATTAAAGTCTATGGCGGTGCCCTTTTCGTCCACCCTCAGTTGGTGCCCTTTTTCCTGCTACCGTATAAACTGTGTGTATGATATGTGAAACCTTAAAGGACAACTGAAGTGAGAAGAATATGGAGGCTGAAATATTTATTTCCTTTTAACAGTTGCCTGGCAGTCCTGCTGAGCTAGTTTGCTGCAGTAGTGTCCAAATAACACCAGAAACAAGCATGCAGCTAATTTTGTCAGCTCTGACAATATTGTCAGAAATACCCGATATGCTGCATGCTTGTTCGGCGTCTGTGGCTAAAAGTATTAGAGGTAGAAGATTAGCAGGATAGCCAGGCATCTGGTATTGTTTAAAGCGGCAGCACGGTGGCGTAGAGGTTAGCTCTCTCGCCTTGCAGCGCTGGGTCCCTGGTTCGAATCCCAGCCAGGGCACTATCTGCAAAGAGTTTGTATGTTCTCTCCGTGTCTGCGTGGGTTTCCTCCGGGCACTCCGGTTTCCTCCCACATTCCAAAAACATACGGATACGTTAATTGGCTCCCCCTAAAATTGGCCCTAGACTACAGTACTTACACTACATAATATAGACATAAGGCAATGGTAGGGATTAGATTGTGAGCTCCTTTGAGGGACAGTTAGTAACAAGATATATATATACACTGTACAGCGCTGTGTAATATGTCGGCGCTATATAAATACTAAATAATAATAATAATAATAATAATAAAAAGCGGATCCGACCAGAACTAACTACTGTATAACAAGTAACTTGTCTATATATTATCTAAAGTTTAGATAGTTTACACAGCAAATCTAGCTGCAAACAGCTTCAACAGAATATGATTATTTCTTACTGTGATACAATGACAGCGGCCATGTTCTGTTTGTAAACATAAACATACATATATCCAGGCACATCGCCTCTAGTTAGGACATTAAATAAATTATTAGGGAAAGGGAGGTGCTGAAGGGGGTGTGGCTAGAAAACAGCAAAAATCTATTAACCCTTCGCACACTCACATGCAAATGTTCACACAATTGCATTCACAGATTCACTCATCCAGGCACAACTGTTATCCCTACAGCTAAATTAAAAGCCAGGGTTTTAGTTCACAGAAGAATGCATTCTTATGCTTAATCACCTATACTGCGCAGAAGTACCCAGGTAAACATAGGTGTCCTAACTCTGGCCCTGTAACATGCATAGTGCAGACATGCAAACACATTCATTGCATCAAACCTATCAATGGATTAGGAGCACACATCCTAACTTCCTCTCCTGGGAAAGACAGTGCATCTTACCAATCGCACAAGGGAGTTAATGTTATGTGTCCATGTGCACAATGCGCATACACCAGCATAAGCTGTCTGCATGCTGACAAACATACAGGGGAAGGGGGAGTGCACCGAATTGGACCCTAGCCACAGGGGTCAATGATAAGAATAAACATACATATATCCAGGCACATCGCCTCTAGTTAGGACATTAAATAAATTATTAGGGAAAGGGAGGTGCTGAAGGGGGTGTGGCTAGAAAACAGCAAAAATCTATTAACCCTTCGCACACTCACATGCAAATGTTCACACAATTGCATTCACAGATTCACTCATCCAGGCACAACTGTTATCCCTACAGCTAAATTAAAAGCCAGGGTTTTAGTTCACAGAAGAATGCATTCTTATGCTTAATCACCTATACTGCGCAGAAGTACCCAGGTAAACATAGGTGTCCTAACTCTGGCCCTGTAACATGCATAGTGCAGACATGCAAACACATTCATTGCATCAAACCTATCAATGGATTAGGAGCACACATCCTAACTTCCTCTCCTGGGAAAGACAGTGCATCTTACCAATCGCACAAGGGAGTTAATGTTATGTGTCCATGTGCACAATGCGCATACACCAGCATAAGCTGTCTGCATGCTGACAAACATACAGGGGAAGGGGGAGTGCACCGAATTGGACCCTAGCCACAGGGGTCAATGATAAGAATAAACATACATATATCCAGGCACATCGCCTCTAGTTAGGACATTAAATAAATTATTAGGGAAAGGGAGGTGCTGAAGGGGGTGTGGCTAGAAAACAGCAAAAATCTATTAACCCTTCGCACACTCACATGCAAATGTTCACACAATTGCATTCACAGATTCACTCATCCAGGCACAACTGTTATCCCTACAGCTAAATTAAAAGCCAGGGTTTTAGTTCACAGAAGAATGCATTCTTATGCTTAATCACCTATACTGCGCAGAAGTACCCAGGTAAACATAGGTGTCCTAACTCTGGCCCTGTAACATGCATAGTGCAGACATGCAAACACATTCATTGCATCAAACCTATCAATGGATTAGGAGCACACATCCTAACTTCCTCTCCTGGGAAAGACAGTGCATCTTACCAATCGCACAAGGGAGTTAATGTTATGTGTCCATGTGCACAATGCGCATACACCAGCATAAGCTGTCTGCATGCTGACAAACATACAGGGGAAGGGGGAGTGCACCGAATTGGACCCTAGCCACAGGGGTCAATGATAAGAATAAACATACATATATCCAGGCACCTCGCCTCTAGTTAGGGTTAATAGATTTTTGCTGTTTTCTAGCCACACCCCCTTCAGCACCTCCCTTTCCCTAATAATTTATTTAATGTCCTAACTAGAGGCGATGTGCCTGGATATATGTATGTTTATTCTTATCATTGACCCCTGTGGCTAGGGTCCAATTCGGTGCACTCCCCCTTCCCCTGTATGTTTGTCAGCATGCAGACAGCTTATGCTGGTGTATGCGCATTGTGCACATGGACACATAACATTAACTCCCTTGTGCGATTGGTAAGATGCACTGTCTTTCCCAGGAGAGGAAGTTAGGATGTGTGCTCCTAATCCATTGATAGGTTTGATGCAATGAATGTGTTTGCATGTCTGCACTATGCATGTTACAGGGCCAGAGTTAGGACACCTATGTTTACCTGGGTACTTCTGCGCAGTATAGGTGATTAAGCATAAGAATGCATTCTTCTGTGAACTAAAACCCTGGCTTTTAATTTAGCTGTAGGGATAACAGTTGTGCCTGGATGAGTGAATCTGTGAATGCAATTGTGTGAACATTTGCATGTGAGTGTGCGAAGGGTTAATAGATTTTTGCTGTTTTCTAGCCACACCCCCTTCAGCACCTCCCTTTCCCTAATAATTTATTTAATGTCCTAACTAGAGGCGATGTGCCTGGATATATGTATGTTTATTCTTATCATTGACCCCTGTGGCTAGGGTCCAATTCGGTGCACTCCCCCTTCCCCTGTATGTTTGTCAGCATGCAGACAGCTTATGCTGGTGTATGCGCATTGTGCACATGGACACATAACATTAACTCCCTTGTGCGATTGGTAAGATGCACTGTCTTTCCCAGGAGAGGAAGTTAGGATGTGTGCTCCTAATCCATTGATAGGTTTGATGCAATGAATGTGTTTGCATGTCTGCACTATGCATGTTACAGGGCCAGAGTTAGGACACCTATGTTTACCTGGGTACTTCTGCGCAGTATAGGTGATTAAGCATAAGAATGCATTCTTCTGTGAACTAAAACCCTGGCTTTTAATTTAGCTGTAGGGATAACAGTTGTGCCTGGATGAGTGAATCTGTGAATGCAATTGTGTGAACATTTGCATGTGAGTGTGCGAAGGGTTAATAGATTTTTGCTGTTTGTAAACATAACACACAGACAAACTGATCTGCATCTCCAGCCCTCAGCCTGTGAAAACCTAATTCCCCCTCCTCCTCTCTGCCTCTGAAATCGCTGGCTAGTAACACCTCCCCCTCCTCCTGCCCAGACTGAGCTCCCATAAGCCCTTGCTACTGTCTGAAAATTCCAAAAAGCTGTGGGCGAGGCTTGTGTAGTTTATAGGGAATTAGAGTATTAAAACAAAAACTTATTTGGCTTGAGGAATGCCCTATAAACTGTATGGAAGGAACACAATTATGCAATGAGTAAAAGTTTACCTTGGATCCACTTTAAAAAGGAAATAAATATGGCAGCCTCCACATCCCTCTAGCTTCAGTTGTCCTTTAACTGTAAATATGTCTGTAAAATTGTGCTCACATATATTTGTTTGTGTGTGTGTGTGTGTGTGTGTGTTGTCTTGCAAATAAGGGCATACTCAGTAGGCCACCATGAACCATTAGAGAGTTTTGAACAAGGACTCCTTACTAAAAAGGTGCTGGCTCCGGCCAGGATTCAAACCCTGGTCTCCTATGTCAAATGTAGTTTCATTAACCTCCTTAAAGAGAACCAGAGACAAAGCACCCTCATGTATTTTATTACATTTATCAGTGGAAACATGACAGTAAACACCTATAATGCTTTTAGTTTTATTCTTCTCAGTCTAATCTATCTGTTATCAGCTGTGATAACAATCCACCGACTGATTAAGTCTAGGTTTGACCTGGAATCATTATAGCTAAGTCACTCTTCTGTGGAGTCTTTTCAAGCCAAAGCCTGCCCCCTCCTGGCTCAGATTTCCTACTCAGAGCTGTTGACATGGGAGGGGCTGCTGCTGCCGAGAAAGAAGCTCTGAGGGCCTTTTTCCACTAGCCTGCGATTTGCGATTTGCTTCTGACTGCAAATCGCAAGGTACATTAAAATAATGGAAACTGCAGCAGCAATTTCCATTAGTGCGATCCGATTGCGATGCAATTTTGGTCAAATCGCAATCGTCGTCCTGCCGCGTTTTGAATGCGATTGAGCTGGACTATAATAAGTATAGTAGCTCAATCGCAATCGCAATCGCATGGTGGAAATTGAAACGCGATTGCGATCGCGATCGTAATCGCGATCGCAATCGCATTTCATAGTGGAAAAGAGCCCTAAAACAGACAAGTGTATCTGTGTGCATTGTGCAGCCAGTCATTATCTACTGTATGCAGTTTCATTTCTATGAGAGACACTTCATACAGGCAGCCACCCAGCATGCCAGAATAATAAAGTTGAAAGCACACAGATGAAAGCCTGCAGCAGCCCTGCTTGTCTATAGTCTCATAGAGGCTAGACAGCACATCCAGAACAGCTTATAACCTGGAAGCAGAAGGGATATGAGCCGGCGGCCATATTGGATATTTCCTGGAGCAATAATGGATAAAAAACACTCAAAAAGGCACACCAGAGTGGCAAAATTATCAGGTAGAGCATTTATTCTTTACAAGCTATCGACCGATAAGTATATTTTGTGTGAATCGTTCATCTCTGGTTCCCTTTAAAGACACCCAAGTAGAAATTAAACTCATGAAATAAACAATTGTATCTATCCTCCTTCTCCTAAAAATGATTTAAGATATTACACATATATGTAAAAGAGAGAACTGAGACCCCAATGTAGTGTAGCAATTAATGGGAAATGGGTTAATGAAACGAGTACAATGTTCTACTCACAAACCAGGCGAGTCGTGGCGCCAGGTGTTACCCAGACCGAACGTTGTTGTGCACTCCAACAATCTATTGCCTGATGAAGCGGGTTTGAGCCTGCGAAACACATTGCGATTACCCCCCTGGAGTGTACCAATAAAATTAACCTTTTTTTTAATACACAGCTTCTTGTGTCTGCTTGTAGGAGGCAAGTCCACCACTGCCTCCTAAGCAATTTTAAACCTTTTAATAGCTGGATTTAATCTTTTGGCGCCTCTGTTCTTCATTACGTTATATAAGATATTACAGTTTTATTTTATATTTAAATCTAAATTTTGAGTTTTTACTGTTTTATTGTTTTTGCTCAATGACACATTCATTGAAGTATGCCAGAGCTAAAATCTATAAACTATTGACCCTTTTTATCTCTGTCCTGCTCTCAGAAGCCATTTTCTGCTAGGAAAGTGTTTTATAGTTGTATTTTCTTATCAGTGAGGGTCACACTGTAGTCTGACCCAGTCCCGACAGGAACTGCCACTTACATACCTGATGTTTAACTCTTTGAGGCAGAGAAAGAAAAAAAGGAACACAGCCTAGTTATTTGTGTGATAGGCACTGTACATGCACGTCTATCATTATGTCACCTCAGGTATCCTTTAACTGTAAGATTCTTCCCAGATTTCGTTTATAAAAGCAGTACAATTTCTGGAAAGAATCATACCGCTGAGTATAGGCAGCCAAAGAAGACTGACCCCTGTACAGGTAACCAGAGTGTGCCCCCCTTATGGGTAACCAAAAAGTGCCCACCTCCAGATTGCCTATCTATACTTTGGGGACCTCTCTGGCTAGTTAGAGGAGGGCACTTTGTGGCTACCCATAATGAGGGGGGCACTCACTGGTCATCTGTACAGGGGTCACTTCTCTGGCTGCCTAAACTGGAGAAACTATCTGCTTACCTATACTTTGGGGTCCTCTCTGATTGAGAGTGCCCCACTTTTATAGCTAGCCAGGCAACAGCACCCATTGTAAGCAGACAGAAAGCCCGCCAGCTGTTATAAGTAGCCAGAGAGCCCCCACTAGTGCAGGTAGCCCTCAGTATGGTAGCCAGCCCCCTCATTCAGTATAGGTTCCCTCAAAAGCCCGTCCATCCTGTATGTAAAGCTGCAGCAGGGCGTACGTTACTCACCTCCCAAAGATCCGGACACTTTCTGATCTTTCTGATCTGAGTCTTCCTTGTGTCCTCCAGAGGCCATTCTATGCTGACATCTTATGTGACAGACAGCGATCTCCGCATAGTGATAGGGAGCCTCGGAGGACTCAGAGAAGACAGGCAGCTGTTGCTAGATCCTGGCGAGGTGAGTGATTGATTGCTTTGCTGCGATCTCTTCACCCATCCCTCCTGGTGGTATCCTGGAGTGTAGCTCGGGGTTACCGCTAATTGCTATAGAAGGTAACCCTGATCTAAACTCGGGAATCCCGCCAAGGAGGTTAACCAGTACACTATTCGCTCGCTACTTCTATGGAGCACAGGGAGGGGTGGCCCAAGTCTGTGGATGGATGAACAGTGGGGGTGGTGTATCACTCTACAGGGGTGGACCATGGGGAAAATGTGAGTCAGTGGCATAATAAGCAGTCATCCTCTAGGTATACAAGGTGGGAGGAGTATTGAGTAAGTCAAGTGGTGAAGGTGCAGATCAAAACCGCAAACTAGATGAGACAACCAACTCTGTACTGCAGTGGTTTACAAAAAATGGAGCTCCACTTTCTTCATATGTCTCGTCAGAAGGGCAACATCAATAATTCATTTTCGTTACTTATTTGGGGTTTACTTAGAAATTTTATTGAAAGAAAGATTTAAAAAGCTCAGTTATCATTTAAGTTCTATGAGCCCCCAACATAACTTATCTCAGGATTTTACTTTGGCAGAGTTCACCACAACACAGTGCCAAGAACCGAAAGCTTTGGAAAGCACAACGGAGCAGAGTCCTTTTCATGGAGCATGAATAGAGGAGCCGTATTAAGTGTGTCTTTGGCAGTGATTAACAAGGCCTCCGGTGGCTTGGCGTACCGTATGTGATCTGAGCACCAGTCAATCTGACACCTGTTAGAGCCTTGGTGAAAGCAAGATGGTCTTTATATAAAGTAAAGATCCTCAGATAATGTTTTCCTCTGAATACTCGCTCCTCTCTGTGTATTTTCTAAGAAAATTCAACTTGTCCATCAAATGTCAACCATCTTTATGGAGGAGTTACTTTCCCGAAGCAAAAACACAAAGTAGGGTTCTGACCACCACTTTCCTGGAACGTATGATGCTTCATGCTGTGCTCACAGCTCACCGCAAGACTTCAAGTCTATACACAATTTATCAAAGTATGAGGCTTATCAGTGGCAAAAACAGATCTTGTACAAATAAAAAAAAATCAATTAGGAGTCTTAAAATATTATGGTGAATGTTGAAAATGGAAATTGGAACAATATTTGCAAGGTTAAACAGAAACCATCTGACCTTGCAGTGCTAGACTCTAAGCTTTGACACTATCTGCATAGAGTATGTAGGTTCCACTTTATTTGACTGAGTCTCCTCCAAGTGTTCCAGTTTCCTCTCTCTACTCAAAAACATACAGAGGGCTGGTGCACACCGAGCGGCTTTTTGGGCGTTTTCAGATCCGCTTGCGGCTGCGGATCTGCTTGGTCAATGTATCTCAATGGGGTGGTGCACACCAGAGCGGGGGGCGTTTTGCAGAAACGAAAAATGCCTGGGTGAGGCATTTTTTGGATTGCGGGTGCGTTTCTGCCTCAATGTTAAGTATAGGAAAAACGCAAACCGCTCTGAAAAACGGCACTTCAGAGCGGTTTTGCAGGCGTTTTTGTTACAGAAGCTGTTCAGTAACAGCTTTACTGTAACAATATATGAAATCTACTATACTGAAAACCGCAGCAGCAATCCGCAAAACGCTAGCAAAACGCCTCATAAAAATAAAAAAAAGCGTTTAAAAATCTGCTAGCATTTTGCGGATCTGCTAGCGGGTTTTGGTGTGCACCAGCCCTAAAAGGACACAGTGTGAAGCACTTCCTCATCTCCCCCACCCCTCTGCATAAAAATGTATATGCTGCTTGGCCATGAGCCAAACAGCCTGTCTATACAGCAAACATTCAAAAACTGAAAACAAGCCTGACCGGAATGAATTTTCTAGACAGAAAAAAATGTTGCAATTTATCAATTTTCTTGCTTTTAACCACTTCAGCCTACAGGGTTCACCTTATGCATCCGAGCAACTTTCACCTCCCATTCATTCGCCAATAACTTTATCACAACTTATCACACTGAAATGATCTATATCTTGTTTTTTTTCTGCCACCATTTAGGCTTTCTTTGGGTGGTACATTTTGCTAAGAATTATTTTATCCTAAATCCATTTTAGAAAGAAATGGAAAACAAATCATTATTTCTCAGTTTTGGGCCATTATAGTTTGAAATCAATACATGCTATCGTAATAAAAACCCATGTATTTTATTTGCCCATTTGTCCCGGTTATTAGACCGTTTAAATGATGTCCCTATCACAATTTATGGTGCCGATATTTGGAAATAAAGGTGCATTTTTTCAATTTGCGTCTATCACTTTTTACAAGCTTATAATTTAAAAAATATAGTTATATACTCTCTTGACATGCATATTCAAAAAGTTCAGACCCTTCGGTAACTATTTATTTTTTTTTTGTTTTTTTTTTTTATTGTAATTTTTTTTTTAATTAAACATTTTATTTGGGTAATTTTTGGTGTGGGACGTAAACAGTTAATTTTAAATGTAATATAATGTATTTATTTAATTAAAAAAAATGTATGTGGGTGTAGTTTTACTATTTGGCCACAAGATGGCCACAGGCAAAAAGTCCTGGAAGCGAACTATCTTGATTCCAAGAAGCATTAGGAGAACGGGAAACTTTTTTTCTGCAGAAAGACCGCAGCCTCTGATAAGAGGTCGTCTGTTTTTCTGCCGGGGTCATAGATCAAAGAAGGAGAACTAAATGCCCATTCATTAAACTCGGGGATAACAGCAGGCGGCAGGAGCACTTGTGGGAGCCGCTGCAGCAGCACAGTATCTGGACGGATATATGCTTCCAGAAAGACTTAAGTGGTTAAACCAAAATTAGTTACTGAGCTCCGCTATAGCCATAATTCACATAACGACCTATAGCGGCACCCAAATCACTGGCCCAGCGTTGTGCCGAAAATGATGAAACTGAAAACCATGCATCACTTTTGACATAGAAATCTAGGCTGAAAAGAAACGCCCAGGAGGTTAAGCACAGCAAGAAAAGAATATAAAACATAACAAGACTCAGCTAATGTCACTTGAAGGCAAATTAAAGTGGTCATACATCTCGAAATTTTGGACAGATGGTCGACTGACCAAGACAGAACTTTCTTTGAGCAAATCGGATCAGAGAGATCTGTAGGCCACCATAAACCACAGGCTTATTCACAATCAATTTCAGCATGATATCTTTTGGGAATTGGCCTAGTGACAAGTTAGAGCTAGAGAGGTGAGGCGGGAGCGTATGAATCCAGAGGCAAGCTAATGGTGCCGACCTTCTCTGCACTAGGCCGGGGTCAAAGCTTGAGGAAGGTACAATGTGTGACTTACTACATTTTCCTCACTGTCCACCCATACTGTCAGCCTGCCCTTCCCCCGTATCCTCAATGTGTGCACAATCTATGCCTGCGGCATCACATTCTACTCCCCAGCGCCCTCACACTCTTCCCCCCCGCACCCTCAACACTGTGTACCTCAGTGCCCTCAACACAATGCTCCCCCCCTAGAGCTCACACTCTGCCCCCCCACCGGGCCGCCCCCCTCCCGTGCCCTTACTCTGCCCCCCCAGCGTCCTCACACTATGCTCCACCAGTGCCCTCACACTCTGCCCCCCCCCCCCCCCCCAGAGCTCACACTCTGCCCCCGGGCACCCTCACATTTCCTTTTCACAAACGGATCATCAGGGGCTCTGTATGGCAGATATTGTGGTGAACTATGGTTCTGACATCACACTATGGGAGCTTTGTTGCATTGTGGGAAATAGGTGTTTACAGCTGTTTCCAACTACCAAAAAAGCAAGCAGCATCTCCTACCCCTGACATCACCTGCCAGCAATAAAAATGTCACCATGTGATAAATGTCAGAATGTAAATCAGGGAGAGGAAATATTTTACAATGGGCAAACACTGGCTAAATCATTTATACATAATTATTGTAAAAATGAAGCAATTTTTTATTACATTAATTTCACTGGAGTTCCTCATTAACATAATTAGGCATAGTCCTAACACATCTGCAAACAATATTAGGCAGAGTCTAAAAGGGATGTTGCCAACCTTACTGAAAGGCAGGGGAATTAAAATGGGATCTTTGCCTACCAAAAGGAGGATGCTGCCCATCTAAAAGACAGCTAGTGCCTACCTACAGAGGTACACTGTCTACCTATAGGGGAACAATGACCACCTAGTAGGGACTCTGCTCTGCACAGCTAAAAGGGGCATTAGAAATCTAACAGGGACAATAGCTATTCTAAAGGGAACACTTCTTAACCTGCTGAGCGGTCTGGACGAGCTCAGCTCGTCCAACACCGCCAGAGGCTGCCGCTCAGGCCCTGCTGGGCCGATTTCAATGAAATAAAAAGCAGCACACGCAGCCGGCACTTTGCCAGCCGCGTGTGGTGCCTGATCGCCACTGCAGCGCGGCGATCCGCCGCGTGCAGCGGCGAAAGAGGGTCCCCCCAGCCGCCCGAGCCCAGCGTAGCCGGAACAAACAGTTCCGGCCAGCGCTAAGGGCTGGATCGGAGGCGGCTGACGTCAGGACGTCGGCTGACGTCCATGACGTCACTCCGCTCGTCGCTATGGCGACGAGGTAAGCGAAACACGGAAGGCTGCTTATTGCGGCCTTCCGTGTTACTTCTGGCCGCCGGAGGCGATCGGAAGAACGCCTCCGGAGCGCCCTCTAGTGGGCTTTCATGCAGCCAACTTTCAGTTGGCTGCATGGAATAGTTTTTTTTTAATTTAAAAAAAACCCTCCCGCAGCCACCCTGGCGATTTAATCAGAACGCCAGGGTGGTTAATTAAAGCAGGACACTGCCTACCTTAACTGCTTTGGGACCAAGAGGCTCTGTCCCTCAGAGAACCAGGGCCTTTTTTTTATTATTCACTTCTTGATCACTGTGAATGACTCGCAGTGATCAGGGAATCCGGAGTCAGTGGATTGGGGTCCTGACTGAGCTATTTTGTGCCAGTGGCAATGTGCGATCACGTCCTGTATGTGTGATCTGGTGGCGTTCAAACTACGCCGCAAAGGACACTTGAACTGAAAGGGATATGGAGGCTGCCATATTTATTTCCTTTTAAAGAATACAAGTTGCCAGGCTATCCTACTGATCCTCTGCCTCTATGCCACTAATACTTTTAGCCATAGACCCTGAACAAGCATACCGCAGATTAGGAGTCTCTGACATGATTGTCAGATCTTACAAGATTGGCTGCATGCTTGTTTTTTGGTGTGATTCAGACACTACTGCAACCAAATAGACCAGCAGGGCTGCCAGGCAACTAGTATTATTTAAAGAGTAACTGTCAGACATAAAATTCATAATCAATGCTCTATTAAAACTGTTAAGTAAAAAAGATACTAGCAAGGCAATTCTAAAGTTTAAAATCAACTCACTGTTTTTTCCCAATAGATTATTAGTCCCCAGGCTCTTGTCGTATGCTGGCCGCAAAAGAGAAGTTGTAATGCATGCTGATTCAGCCTGATAGGCTGAAGCCTCTGTCCCTCACCTGTGCTCTTCTCTGATTGGCCGCCAGTTTAGCTGCTTGCAGCTGCTAGGGCGCAGAGAGGGGGGCCAGAATCTGTCCTCCGTCACTGATCTCGGCCCCCCTCCTGCTGTGTGCCTCTCTCTGCACTCCTGCCGCATTCCCCCCTCGCCCCGCATCCCTCCTGACATCTCCTCTCCTCCCCGCACTAAAGCTCAGCGAAGCGGGGAGGAATAAAAGCAGTGCACACAGACTCACCTCCATATGGTTACACGCGCTGGAGTTCCCCTCTATCCACTCTGTACTACTGCCAGCGGTACTGCAGAGTGTATAGACGGAAACTCCAACGCGTGGAACCATATGGAGGGGAGTCTGTGCGCACTGCTTTTATTCCTCCCCGCTTCGCTGAGTAATAGTGTGGGTAGGAGAGGAAAGGAGATGCAGGGCGAGGGGGATGCCGAAGCCTGTGGGACCCAAGATGGCCCCTGCCATGGACAGATTTCTGTCCATTTCCCAATATAAAATACACAGCAATCAAAACGTGTACAGGGAAATACATCTCTAAAGCAAGTACAGCAAGTAAGTAACTGCTTAAATATGTGGTTTTTTTCTCTGGCATAGTATGGCGGATAGTTGTTCTTTAAGAGAACAAATTATTATTTGATGTGCAACTTGACTAATCGGTAATTGTTTTTGTCAAGAGGTTCCTCAAAAACATCTCAGAGTCAGCAAGGGTGCCTTGATCTGGAAAAGTTTGAGAACCACTGTTTTAGACCAGAGTTTACCAACCTTGTCCTCAAGGCCCACCAACAGTACGTTTTGCAGAAAACCACAAACATACACAGGTGAGGCAATTAGTGTCTCACCAGAGCTGATTAACCAGCCGGGCGGTATGGACGAGCTCAGCTCGTCCATCACCGCCGGAGGCTGCCGCTCAGGCCCTGCTGGGCCGATTTTAGTGAAATAAAAAGCAGCACACGCAGCCGGCACTTTGCCAGCCGCGTGTGCTGCCTGATCGCCGCCGCTCTGCGGCGATCCGCCGCGAGCAGCGGCGAAAAAGGTTCCCCCTAGCCGCCTGAGCCCAGCGTAGCCGGAACAAAAAGTTCCGGCCAGCGCTAAGGGCTGGATCGGAGGCGGCTGACGTCAGGACGTCGGCTGACGTCCATGACGTCACTCCGCTCGTCGCTATGGCGACGATGTAAGCAAAACAAGGAAGGCCGCTCATTGCGGCCTTCCTTGTTTATTCTGGGCGCCGGAGGCGATCGGAAGAACGCCTCCGGAGCGCCCTCTAGTGGGCTTTCATGCAGCCAACTTTCAGTTGGCTGCATGAAATACTTTTTTTTTTATTTAAAAAAAATCCTCCCGCAGCTGCCCTGGCGATCTTAATAGAACGCCAGGGTGGTTAACTACCTCTGTGGATTTCCACAAAACATGCAGTGTTGATGGGCCTTGAAGACAGGGTTGGGGAACACGGTTTTAGACCATATATGAAATTTGAAATTCATACCACTTTAAGTTTAACAAATTGTGAATGTTTTTTCATTTAACGATACCAAGATCAATAAAGCAATATACACGCATAATCCATCCAAAAATTGTACTGGTACTGGTGTGTGTGAACTTCATTATATAAAGCTAACGAGTTTACCCATCCCTGTTCTCAGCACTTTACAATTATTCTGCCTGCTCTCCCTAGTCATCCCTCTCCAATCCTTAGCATTGCAGGGCTAATGTTATCAGCATTCCAGGAAACACAGAGTACCTACCCAGATCAATGAAAATGGGAATCTAGCCCAACAGAAATATTCCACCTGGAATTCTGTAGACACCTCCTCCAGGTCCATCAGAGTACCTCAAACAATGCCTGCTGAGCTGGGTAGATTCCCATTACTGCTTGAGATACAGAAGAGAGTGCTGTCCTACTGGGCCCACCTACAGAGCAGCAGCCCTGACTCACCCAACTACAAAGCCATGTTGCACTATCAAGACCAAGAACATTCATGTGCCCTGAAATAAGTGGTCAAAGCTATGCTCCCTGCAAAACAAGATCCACTGGTCCTAACAAGAGCCCAAACCAACCACAGCAAAGAGGACTATGTAGATAAACGCAGGAGTGAAATAAAACGGTCACTAATGCTAAATATATACCAGTCCCTACAGAGAGAATATCAAATGACCCCATACCTGGAAAATCTCCAAAGCTCTCAAGAGAGGCAAATCCTGAGTGCCTACAGACCAATTGCTCAAAACCTTGAAAATCAGGTCTGGGAGACACAGACAGATATCCAACACTGTGAGCAGAAGACCATTGAGAATGAGAATCACTTCCTGCTGCACTGCCCCAAATATACTGCAACCAGGGAAACCTTCTTTAAAAAATTGATGGAACCATTTCCAGACTTTCATACATAATGAGAGAAAACTCTACACTCTACTAGAAGAGGAATCCACAGTGACAATCGGTGCACACCATGTCACAGCATGCCACAGATATAGGAAGAATGAATGAGTATGTAAACCTAAAAATGTCCACATATTGCTCACCCACTGTACCCTTACCCCACCCCCTTCCATGTCCCCTATTTACCGTTACTTTGACAATGCCTGTATCAATCGTGGTTATGCGAATAAAGCTTTTTTTTTATTATTTAAATTAATTTGTATTTAATAAGAAGCCTTGATCATAAAGGACTACTGTGGTGAAAAAAAATATATACATATACGCTGAACACTTGAAAGCCTGCCTAGTCCACATGCCACCCACATTGCAGCTGGGCTGTACCACTGCTGTCCAGGGAGGATGCAATTAAAAAAAAAATTATTATTATAGTATTTCGGTTGACACTGGTGGTCTAGGCAAACACAGACTAGGGTGATAAGTTTTTTTTTCTACAATAAACCATTGTTAATGTGACAAACTGAGAAATGGATGGGAACTGTTGAATGGGAACCGTTGTATTCTGCTTTAAAGAGAAACTCCGACCAAGAATTGAAGATTTTTTTTTTACAATAAACCGTTAACCACTTGAGGACCGTAGGCTTTACCCCCCTTAAGGACCAGACCCTGCAGCTTTCACGGTTTATTGCTCGCTCATACAACGTACCACCTAAATGAATTCTATTTGATTGCTGCTGCGGTTTTTACTTTTTATTATATTCATCAAAAAAGACATGAATTTTGTCAAAAAAATGATTTTTTTAACTTTCTGTGCTGACATTTTTCAAATAAAGTAAAATTTCGTACACTGAAAGGAAATGTGGGCAACTTGGCACTCAGTACTCCTAGGGAGGGGTATGCAGGCCCGCGTAAGCACCCGGCACCCAGGCAATCTTCGCCCCTCAGCACCCCTGTACTGCAGCTGTGATGTAAGCAAAGGACGTGCAACCGGTGTCTTGCAAAGAAAGCAGTCAGCACAAATTCAGTACATCAAAAGTAGACCGGGCAACTGTCCCTTTAAACGTTTAATTATCTTCATGCCACATATTATACATCCATTAAACAAGTTAAGGAATAATCAAACCTGACGATGCTGGTGCTGGGGTGTATAGGGATCGGGTGACCAGGGATAGTGAAAGGACGGCACTACAGCCGTTTCGCGCCCGCCTGGCGCTTGTTCACGTGCTTGTCCTTGTCCAAAACAGCGCCGCGCGGCTTCCTGTATGACGTCCGGGAGCCGCGCCCCCTGCGCTTGTGATTGGACAAAGGAGCTGTGTCTGGAAGGTCGGGGGTGAAGGGGCGGGGGAAGCGCCAGCCAGCGGCGATGTGATACTGAGAGCTGCATACGCTTGACAAGCAAGCGTATGTGACATAGCGTGCCACAAACTGTGGACATAAGTGATGTTTGCATGTAGCATCCCTCATTGTGCTATAAATAGTGAAATGAAAAACATTTGAAACAACATTGTGTACCATAATGTGAAGTGACACACATTGTGAAAGTATACATATTCGTATGGACTAACTAGTGCATGACTAACACTGTGCATAGTGAAACAAATACAAACGCATACTACCTTTACTCTATAACATGTGGCACAAATGGAATATACAGGTTGCAGCACTCACAGGGCATGGCTTATTTCCATTTAATTATTAATCACATAAAATAATACATCTAGTTATATGATCCCATCTTTATTGATTAAGATTTTAAGAAGACCCCCATTAAAAAACACCCCAAGAAGAAACCCTCCTGAGGAACTGGGGGAAATCTACGTTCCTTAAGAGACCCACAGGGGTAACAATACCTCTTAAAACCATTTTCTAATGCCACCACTGTCTCCAATAGGGACATAAACACATACATCAAGAATGCAGGTGCGAATGCACCCAGACCAAATCGAGAACAGAAATAAGTGAGGAAGAATAACGTGCAGGAGGGCAGGGTACCGACAAAAATAGCCACCCAGAGCCACGAAATCAGTGCCAACCACCAAGGAGGGGGTCCACCGAGGGAAGGGCGAGCACAGTCACAAAGAACATGGCCGAGATTCCAAGATGGAATGCACAACTGTCCCTTAAGGTGCGTGCAGTACTCCCCCCCCCCCCTTTTTTTTTCCCTCCTCCCCCTCCCCTTCAGTAGAGGTGGGCACCAGGACGTGGTGCCCACCTCTACTGTTTTTTTTTTTTTTTTACACACAATTGTCCATTTACAGAGATATTTCTCCCACTCAGCATGGGCATGTGTAAAATTACACCCCAAAACACATTATACTACGTCTCCTGAGTACGGCGATACCACATGTGGCACTTTTTTGCACCCTAACTGCGCTAAGGGGCCCAAAGTCCAATGAGTACCTTTAGGATTTCACAGGTCATTTTGAGAAATTTCGTTTCAAGACTACTCCTCACGTTTTAGGGCCCCTAAAATGCCAGGGCAGTATAGGAACCCCACTAATGACCCCATTTTAGAAAGAAGACACCCCAAGGTATTCCGTTAGGAGTATGGTGAGTTCATAGAAGATTTTATTTTTTGTCACAAGTTAGTGGAAATTGATTTTAATTGTTTTTTTTCACAAAGTGTCATTTTCCGCTAACTTGTGACAAAAAATAAAATCTTCTATGAACTCACCATACTCCTAACGGAATACCTTTGGGTGTCTTCTTTCTAGAATGGGGTCATTTGTGGGGTTCCTATACTGCCCTGGCATTTTAGGGGCCCTAAACCGTGAAGAGTAGTCTTGAAACCAAATGTCGCAAAATGACCTGTGAAATCCTAAAGGTACTCGTTGGACTTTGGGCCCCTTAGCGCACTTAGGGTGTAAAAAAAGTGTCACGCATGTGGTACCGCCGTACTCAGGAGAAGTAGTATAATGTGTTTTGGGGTGTATTTTTACACATACCCATGCTGGGTGGGAGAAATATCTCTGTAAATGACAATTGTTTGATTTTTTTTACACACAATTGTCCATTTACAGAGAGATTTCTCCCACCCAGCATGGGTATGTGTAAAAATACACCCCAAAACACATTATACTACTTCTCCTGAGTACGGCGATACCACATGTGACACTTTTTTGCAGCCTAGGTGCGCTAAGGGGCCCAACGTCCTATTCACAGGTCATTTTGAGGCATTTGTTTTCTAGACTACTCCTCACGGTTTAGGGCCACTAAAATGCCAGGGCAGTATAGGAACCCCACAAGTGACCCCATTTCAGAAAGAAGAAACCCCAAGGTATTCCGTTAGGTGTATGGTGAGTTCATAGAAGATTTTATTTTTTGTCACAAGTTAGTGAAAAATGACACTTTGTGAAAAAAAACAATAAAAATCAATTTCAGCTAACTTTTGACAAAAAATAAAATCTTCTATGAACTCGTCATACCCTTACAGAATACCTTGAGGTGTCTTTTCTAAAATGGGGTCACTTGTGGGGTTCCTA
Organism: Hyperolius riggenbachi; assembly: GCF_040937935.1. Taxonomy (NCBI): domain Eukaryota; kingdom Metazoa; phylum Chordata; class Amphibia; order Anura; family Hyperoliidae; genus Hyperolius; species Hyperolius riggenbachi. Next base: position 47,674,122 of record NC_090656.1, read on the forward strand.
TACCGCCCTGACATTTTACGGGCCCAAAACCGTGAGTAGTCTGGAAACCAAATGTCTCAAAATGACTGTTCAGGGGTATAAGCATCTGCAAATTTTGATGACAGGTGGTCTATGAGGGGGCGAATTTGGTGGAACCGGTCATAAGCAGGGTGGCCTTTTAGATGACAGGTTGTATTGGGCCTGATCTGATGGATAGGAGTGCTAGGGGGGTGACAGGAGGTGATTGATGGGTGTCTCAGGGGGTGATTAGAGGGGAAAATAGATACAATCAATGCACTGAGGAGGTGATCGGAAGGGGGTCTGAGGGCTTGGCCGAGTGATCAGGAGCCCACACGGGGCAAATTAGGGCCTGATCTGATGGGTAGGTGTGCTATGGGGTGACAGGTGGTGACAGGAGGTGATTGATGGGTGTCTCAAGGTGTGATTAGAGGGGGGAATAGATGCAAGCAATGCACTGGCGAGGTGATCGGGGCTGGGGTCTGAGTGAGTTCTGAGGGTGTGGGCGGGTGATTGAGTGCCCTAGGGGCAGATAGGGGTCTAATCTGATGGGTAGCAGTGACAGGGGGTGATTGATGGGTAATTAGTGGGTGTTTAGGGTAGAGAACAGATGTAAACAATGCACTTGGGAGGTGATCTGACGTCGGATCTGCAGGCGATCTATTGGTGTGGGTGGGTGATCAGATTGCCCGCAAGGGGCAGGTTAGGGGCTGATTGATGGGTGGCAGTGACAGAGGGTGATTGATGGGTGATTGATAGGTGATTGACAGGTGATCAGTGGGTTATTACAGGGGTGGGTAGAGGCATACAGTACACGGGAGGGGGGGGTGATCAGGAGGGAGCAGGGGGAAGTTTAGGGAATAAAAAAAAAATAGTATCGACAGATAGTGACAGGGAGTGATTGATGGGTGATTAGGGGGGTGATTGGGTGCAAACAGGGGTCTGAGGGGTGGGCGGGGGGGGGGTCTGAGGGGTGCTGTGGGCCATCAGGTGGCGGGGGGGGGGAATCAGTGTGCTTGGGTGCAGACTAGGGTGGCTGCAGCCTGCCCTGGTGGTCCCTTGGACACACTAGGACCACCAGGGCAGGAGGCAGCCTGTATAATAGGCTTTGTATACATTACAAAGCCTATTATACGCAATGATCGGCGGAGATTTCTATTCCTCCGCCCGCCGGCGCTGCTAAGTAGCCGGCGAGCTGGAGGCTAAATCCCCGGCCATCGATCCCCGGCGGAGGATCGCGTCACGGATGACGCGATCGCTCCGCCCATGCCCATATAAGGCGGTCTTTGCGGGATCCACTTTCCAGCCGCCCCTGTACAGTGGGCGGTCGGCAAGTGGTTAATATCACAATGTCTTGTTAATGGGATGAACTGAGAAATGGATGGGAACTGTTGGATGGGAACCATTGTATTCTGCTTTAAAGAGAAACTCCGACCAAGAATTGAACTTTATCCCAATCAGTAGCTGATACCCCCTTTTAAATGAGAAATATATTGCTTTTCACAAACAGACCATCAGGGTGGGCGCTGTATAACTGATATTGTGGTGAAACCCCTCCCACAAAGAAATTCTGAGTACGTACTCTTGGCAATTTCCTGTCTGTGAACCTTGCTGCATTGTGGGAAATAGCGGTTTACAGCTGTTTCCAACTGCCAAAAAAATATGCAGCAGAGTCAGGAATCAGGAATTTATAAGATTTTACAATGGGCAAACACTGACTAATCATGCAAAACCGATCTAGACTCAACCAGTCGACAAGCCGGGAGATTCTCCACAATTTTCACATTTATTTGCAGCGGTTATATAGCACATACAAAAAGCACGACGTTTCGGGCGTGGTGCCCTTTATCAAGTGCTTGATAAAGGGCACCACGCCCGAAACGTCGTGCTTTTTCTATGTGCTATATAACCGCTGCAAATAAATGTGAAAATTGTGGAGAATCTCCCGGCTTGTCGACTGGTTGAGTCTAGATCGGTTTTGCATGATTGGACTTTTACATTTGAGTTTGATGGACCCTCTTTCCGATCAGTGACTCCCAGCAGAAGAGGTGTTTGTCCGAGGCCTGCAGGTTATGTACTTCAGTGGTGTACAAACACTGCCTAAATCATTTATACATGATTATTGTAAAAATGAAGCACTTTATTACATTATTTTCACTGGAGTTCCTCTTTAATTCACATTTCTGAAACCCAGAGGACTCCACTTGTGAAACATTTACTAATAATATTGTCTCTTACCAATCCCGGCGTTGGCTCCAGTAATGATGATCACCTTCCCGGAAAGATCACAGCCCTGCAGAATATCCATAGCAGTGGTGTTCCCATCGTACTTTTGCCTGGCATTTGCCTTCCCTGGCTGATCTTCAACAGTGAAGGCAAGTCTTGGATCCAGGTAAGTAGTCCTTTTATTTAAATGGCTGTGGGAAAGAAATTGCACATAAGTGGTATTTCAAGTTATCTAGTGTATGTATGCATGTATGCATGTATGCATGCATGCATGCATGCATGCATGCATGTATGTATGTATGTATGTATGTATGTATGTATGTATGTATACACACATACATACATACATACATACACACACACACACATATATACATATATACACATACACACACACACACACACACACACACACACACACACACACACACACACACACACACACACACACACACACACACACACACACACACACACAGATTGGTAAGGGCTCGTTTCCATTTGCAGCGCAGAGCCACGCGGCAGATGACTCCCTGGGGGGGTGGCACTTGCGATCCCCTTCATTGTATTGAATAGTATCGGGGGCGCAATCACCCCAAAAATGCAGGCAACCATGCACTGCGATTCAGTGGTGAATTTCAGCGCATGTATGGAAAAATCAGACAGCGCTAGCTGAAAGCGCGCATATGGAAACGAGCCCTTATATTTAGTTCACATTTAAATCACCAGTGCAAGCGCTGAGCGCTTTTTCCGGCTATTACAGAGCGATTTGCGATTTTATTTAGTGCTTTTGTAAGCGCTTTTGTGTGGCGATTCGCATTTTTTTTTCTGCAGTCAATCTGGAAGTGAACTCTTTGACCTGGAACTTGGAATCTCGATGTTATTTTCATATACCTTGCATTGAAGTGCAAACGCTCAGGAAATGGTGCAGGACCCACGTTTGCAATAGGAAAGAAAGCTCATCGTTCACGTGAGAACACTTACATGTAAAATCATTGCTCAAGTGCTTTTAGGGCCCATTCACACTTGAAAATGCACTTAGCACTAGAGCTGGCCCGAACCTCCGATTTAAAGTTCACTTCTGCAAAAGGTTCGGTTCGCGAACTTCTGCGAACCGCAATAGACTTCAATGGGGATGCGAACTTTGAAAACTAGAAACATTTATGCTGGCCACAAAAGTGATGGAAAAGATGTTTCAAACACCTTGAAACACCTGAGTTTTTTCAGTGACTACAAGAGGGGAAAAAAATTTCAAAAAGACCTTATAGTTTTTTAGAAAATTGATTTTAAAGATCTCCTTCTGACCGTGGGAAAATTAAACTCCCACCAACTTTAGCAGTTAATAGCAAAGCCCCTTTAAGAGCTAGAAACACCAAAATTGCTGGGAATTTTAAGTGTAATAGTGGGAACAAGAGAAAAAACATTTTTTCAAAAAGACCTTATAGTGTCTGAGAAAATCGATTTTAAAATTTCAATGTAAAAAGAGTCGATACATAAAAAAAAAAAGAACCGATTCATTAAAAAGAACCAAGATGATTCATAAACCGTCAGGCTGCATTTCCACTTGTGCGGTGCGAAAAAAATTTGCATGTGGATGCGAATTTCGCATGCGGGTCTATGCGAATTTTCATGCGAATTCGCATGGATGATGATGTATGCTAATTTAACCATGGCAGTGCTGGTGTGCTTTTCCATTGTTTCTATGCGAATTCGCATGAAAATTCACATACACAAACCTCATGCGAATTTCCTATTAAATACATTGTATGCGATTCGCATAGCGGTATGCGGTATGCGAATTCTGATGGCTCTGCCATGCGAATTTTTTCTGCACAGAAAAACGCAAAGGAATCTTGACAAGTGGAAACAGTCCCATTCACTTGTATTGCTATGCGAATTTGCATGCGAAAAACGCATGCAAATTCGCGATAGTGGAAATGGGCCCTCAGTATAGCAGAGAATGCGTCCTGGCTAGGTGAGGGTGACAGGTGAAGGCAGGTTGGGAGAGACAGCAGGAGCCGGCAGCTATGCGTCCCAAAGGACGCATTCTCTGCTATGTGGGGGGCGTCGGAGAGCTTCAAACAACTTAATTGAAGATCGCAACATAAGAGGATACATTGTTCGTTGGATCGTTTACCAAGGATATTGGCGTGGGAATTTTTTTTTTAAGGTACAGGTAAGTATTTATGGTTAATTTAGAATAATAAAATACTTTTCTCGTGGTTGTGTTTTTATTTCATTTAACCCTTTGTGAAAATGGGTAAGGGGTACTTTGCACCCCTATACTCATTTCTCCTGGCAGGGGGGTGGGCATCTGGGGTCCCCTTCTTAAAGGGGACTCCCAGATGCCACCATGAACCCCCCCAGGGGGTAGTCGCCCCCACCTCCTCCTGGGGCACCGGAGGTGGGGAAGAGCCCCTTGTCCATGGATTGGACAAGGGCTCCGGGGGGGGGGAGGGGAAGGCTTGGCCGCCCCTCCCCCCCGGAGTCCCCCCCCCCATACCATGGACCATGCTGGCTGGTATAGCTCAGGGTGCGAAGTCCCAGTCGGCCGGGGCTCCGCATTCTGGCTATCCCAGCCTGCATGGGGGACAAGGGGTTACAGAGGCTCGGGAGGGGGGACCCCACGCCATTTTTTTTCAGTTTTCCCACACACAGCACATAAAAATAATTTAAAAAAAAATAAAAAAAATGTTTTTAAAGGACTTCCGAGGCCACAAATGTGAAAAAAGTTAAATACCTTTTCATAATCCAAATCCATGGAGGACGCCATCCGCGCCCTCCCGTTCATTCCGCCATGGCTCCCGCAGTAATACCGGCCCCGACCCCTCTGAACTGGTCGGGTTCTCATTCCCCCCTCAATATGGCCGCCACAGATTGCTGCGGCGGCGCAGTCCGCATAGACACGATTGCGGCTGCGCAGCTCTAGGACCTCCTCCCAATGCGTCCGATGTATGCATGCATATTGATGATACGGCGGGAGGAGGCCCTAAAGCTTCGCAGCCGCAATCGCACCTATGTGGACTGCACAGCCACGGCAATCTGTGGCGGCCATATTGAGGGGGGGAATGAGAACCCAACCCGTTCGGAGGGGTCGGGAATGAAGGGGAGGGTATTTAAAGTGAACCTCCAGACTAAAAATCGACTCAGCAGCACTGAAAAGGCCTGGTGTTTCTTTAACAGTTTCATGGCATCAGAACTTTGTTTCTCTTATACAAGCCTCATTTTTAGCTGCACAGAAGAAAATTGCCCGGGCATTTTTCCCCTGATGCTGTGCAAAGCATGATGGGATTTCTGATGTTGTTGTTCTCGTTCTGCTGTTTTGGTGCAATTTTTTTTTTTTTTTTTTTTTTTTTTTACATTTTGAATTTGACATTTGAAGCCTTGCGCATGCAGCTGGGAGGGGTTATCAGGACACAGGACAGTTGGAACTGTGTCTTATGCTCCCTGTCACCTCCTTTCAACCAAAAAGATGGCTGCCACCATGACAAAGATGGCAGCCCCCATGAATCACAAACATTACATTACCTCTATTATGAGCAGCCACAAAATTTCAGGCTTTGTAGGGAGTTTAATGGGGCTCAGGGCTGTTGAGTTTCAGGCCCTTACCTTACCGTTCGGCAGAAACCTGCGCTTTTGTACCCTCAAAACCTAGGCCCCAATGAAAGCCTATGGGAGAATTTAGCATTTTTGCACCACCGTAACTCTGGTTTGCAGAGATTTAGGGAACCCAACATTGTAGTGCAAGTACAACAATATGCCTTCTACCTGCATGAGACATGTCGTGAGATTCAGACTTTGTTAACGGCCATGGCTGCGATTTATGTTTGTCAGAATCTCCACCATTAACATTGCCCAAATAAACAGGTTTTTGTGACCCTAGGCCAGGCATGGGCAAACTTGGCCCTCCAGCTGTTACAGAACTACAATGGTAGAAAATTTGCCACTGCTGAGCCATCGCCCTTTGAAAAAATGTGAGATTTTGGAAAGTGATATAGGAGGCCCAATGAAAGCCTATGGGGGAATTTAGCATTTTTGCAACGCCGTAACTCTGGTTTGCAGAGATTTAGAGAACCCAACATTGGAGTGCAAATACAACAATATGCCTTCTACCTGCATGAGACGTCGTGAGATACAGACTTTGCCAACGGCCATGGCTGCGACTTATGTTCGTCAGAATCCCCACCATTACCATTTCCCAAATAAACAGGTTTTTGTGACCCTAGGCTATGACCTCTTTGGCCTAGGGGCCCGATACTCACCAGTCATGATCCCCCAAAAAGTCCCTACAATGCTAGAAAATGTGCCACTGCTGAGCCATCCTCCTTTGAAAAGATTTGGGATTTTTGAAAGTGAAATAGGGAGCCCAATAAAAGCCAATGGCAGAATTAAATACCTTTTCATAATCCAGATCCATGGAGGACGCAATCTGCACCCTCCCGTTCATTCCGCCATGGCTCCCGCAGTAATACCGGCCCCTCCGAACGGGTCGGGTTCTCATTCCCCCCTCAATATGGCCGCCACAGATTGCCGCGGCTGTGCAGTCCGCATAGGCGCGATTGCGGCTGCGCAGCTCTAGGGCCTCCTCCCGCCGCGTCATCAATATGCATGCATACATCGGACGCATCGAGAGGAGGTCCTAGAGCTGCGCAGCCGCAATCACGTCTATGTGGACTGCGCAGCCGCGGCAATCTGTGGTGGCCATATTGAGGGGGGAATGAGAACCCGACCAGTTCAGAGGGGTCAGGAGCCGACCGGGGCCAGTATTACTGCGGGAGCCATGGCAGAATGAATGGGAGGGTGCGCATGGGGTTCTCCATGGATCTGGATTATGAAAAAGTATTTCATTTTTTTCACATTTATTATTTGTATGTGCTGTGTGTGGGAAATCTGAAAAAAAAAAATGGCATGGGGTCCCCCCTCCCGAGCCTCTGTAACCCCTTTTCCCCATGCAGGCTGGGATAGCCAGAATGCGGAGCCCCGGCCGACTGGGGCTTCGCACCCTGAGCTATACCAGCCCGCATGGTCCATGGTATGGGGGGGGGGGGGGACTCCAGGGGAGAGGGGCGGCCAAGCCTTCCCCTCCCCCCGGGAGCCCTTGTCCAGTCCATAGACAAGGGGCTCTACCCCACCTCCGGTGCCCCAGGAGGAGGTGGGGGCGAAGACTGCCCGGGGAGCATTCTCTGCTATACTAACGGTTTATGAATCATCCGGTTCTTTTTAATGAATCGGTTCTTTTTTTATAAAATCGATTCTTTCTACTTTGAAACTTTAAAATTGATTTTCTCAAAAAGTATAAGGTCTTTTTGAAAAATTGTTTTCCTCTTGTAGTCACTGCCCTCTTCTACATACCCTGCAAATTTGGTGTTTTTACTATGTAAGGGGACTTTGCTATTAACCGCTAAAGTCGGTGGGCATTAAAGTCTATGGGCGAACCGAACTTTTTTGAAAAAAAAAAGTTCCTGGTTCGCTGCGTCCGCAAACCACCCAAAGTTCGCCTGGAACCGATCGGGCCATCTCTATTTAGCACTAGCATTTTGCGTGGGTGATTTTACCGCAATTATCACGGTAAACTCATTGTACAAATTCACGTTCATTGAGCGTATCGAGATCACTCCACTAAGCATTTTTGTGAACGATTTTGTAAAGCAATTACAGACTTTTTTGTGCGATTGGCATATTTTGCAAGCAATTTTGTAAGCATTTTTTGTTAGAGATTTGCGATTTTCTGTGTGCAGACAAAAAGGTAGTGAATCACTACTTATCACAATGAATTGATCTATATCTTGTTTTTTCCGCCATCAATTAGGCTTTCTTTGGGTGGTACATTTTGCTAAGAATTATTTTTTCTAAATGCATTTTTACAAAAATATTAAGAAAAAAATTGAAAAAAAATCATTAATTCTCAGTTTTCAGCCATTATAGCTTTAAAATAATACATGCTACCATAATTAAAACCTATGTATTTTATTTGCAAATTTGTCCTGGTTATTACACCATTTAAATGATGTCCCTATCACAATGTATGGTGCCAATACTTTATTTGGAAATATAGGTGCATTTTTTCAGTTTTGCGTCCATCACTATTTACAAGTTTATAATTTAAAAAAATGTTCATAATACACCCTCTGCACATGCATATTAAAAAAAGTTCAGACCCTTAAGTAACTAACTATGTTTTGTTTTATTGTAATTTTTTTTATTCATTAATAATTTTGGTGCGAGACAAACAGTTAATTGTAAATGTAATAATGTATGTTTATTTCATGTGAAATGTATGTATATGTAGTTTTACTATTTGGCCACAATCCACAATCGCTCTCACTTCCAAGAAGCGTAAAGAAGTAGGGAAACACTTTTTATTACAAAGACGACAGTTTCCGATAAGAACCCATCAGTCTTCCTACCGGGGACTTAGATCAATGAATGGGAACCATGTTCCCATTCATTGATCTCCGGGCTAACGAGTGGCAACACGTGCACACATGCGTGGGAGCGCGCAGCAGCGACTCCGCAGCCGACTAGACGTGACGTCCAGGTGGCATAAATGGTGAAAGCAAATTTGACTGAAAAACGCTCACAAAAATCACTGTTCAAAGCACTTTTAAAGCAATTTGTTTTCCTATACCTTGCAATGAAGCAGAAAGGCCAGAAAATGGTGAAGGAGCCATGAATGCACAACACTCATATAAGCTCACATTGGATTTCATTACATAAGCTCTTTAACCAATTCAGCACTGAGTGGTTTTCCCCCTTCTGTAAGGCCTTGTTCACATTGCGTTCGGCTCAAGTTTCCGTCTCTTGATCTGGAAAATATAAATACACTATTTTTTTTTGAACGCTTGCGCAATCGCTTCCCAAAGCGAGTTTGTGAGCGTTTTTGTAATGAAACGCGGAAAAGCCGCGGCCTCTCAAGGTGAGGCGGCCGTTTCCGCGTCCAGCAGGGCGCCAAAAAGCGGGAAAAACGCTGCATGCCGCATAGGCAGAGCGGCGGAATCCGCATTGGAAATGGCAGAATCCGCATTGGTAACGGCGGAATCCGCATTGGAGGCGGCTCCCGCACTTGGTTCACTAGATACATTGCAGAACAGTACTGGTGTGGCTGGGACTGATAGTCCACCAAGATTCAGACTTACACGCGCGCGAGCAGAGAGGCAGAGTTTAAATAACAGCCAGAAGTGAGTCAGCTGACCAGGCTGGTCAGCTGACATTTTCCACAACTCTCATTGGTCCAGCAATTAGGGAGGTCCTGGAAAGGTCCTTGAGTATATATACTGCTGGCTGTTCACTTGCTCTTTGGCGTTGCGATCACATATGTGGGAGCACCCAGATCCGTAGTCAGATCCGCAAGTGTGCCGGGACCAGCTGGAGCTGTAATCCTACACTTAGCTAGATTCTGTTGATAGCTAAAGTACTAGTTTGATTGTATTTATTTGTTAGGACTTTTGCCTGCCTTGACTATCCTCCTGAACTCTGATCTTGTACCTCGATATTTCTGATACTCTGTTGCCGATCCCCGGCTCGTTCCTAGACTCCGCCTCAGCCTCCCGATTCTGTACCTCGATATATCTGATACCCCGTTGCCGAACCCTGCCTGTACTTAGACTCCGCCTTTGTCTCCTGATACTGTACTGTATCTGTCCGTGTGTGTACGACCTGGCTTGTCCGACCTCGAGAACCGACCTTACCGTTAGAGACGGTTCCTCGCTCTGTTAGCGACCCTTCCTCCTGAGGGTCACTTTCAGACATCCTTCCTACTGTCAGTCTGACTCCTCCCGTCTTGGAGAGCTCAGGTCTGCGGAAGGAATCTGTGCAGTACTCCTTGCTGCACTGAGGCTTAGTCCTCAAAGTGTTACTGTCACACCAAACACTACACTCTAGACAGGTGAACAGAGGTTAGCTAGTATATCGGATTATCAGTGATACTGCAGATCACTTATAATCTGGTATACATCTGTATTCCCAGTGATACTGCAGATCACCGGTAATCAGATCCTCTCTGTGCTTCACCGATCGTTACAGTTTTGCGTTTTTCCTCTACCTTCCTTAGAGGCAAATCGCCTCAAAAATGGCCCAAGCACCGCTTTTCAAAGATCGCAAACGCACTGCTCTGATATGAACTCTCTCAGAGAATCACTGCACAAGCGCTTTTGAAAATCACCCGCACTTTACAAAGATGCCTATAATGTGAACAAGGCCTACCAGAGCAATTTTCACCTGTCAGCACTTCTCCCATTATTTCGCTTAAACCTGCAGACTGCAGTCATGTCTCTCCTCAGGTCTCAGGGCTGGAATCCACTAGGGAGTCATTCAAGCTGCTAGCGATTTCCCTAAACGCTCAGCTAATGTTAATAGAAGAGCCAAATTCCACTGGACCAATTGCAATTACCAAATCGCAAAATGCAGGACATGCAGCATTTTTGGCGTTTTGCGTTAGCGTTTCTGCAATGTAAAGTATATAAATGTTGGTGTAATCGCTCATCAAAACCTGCACAGAGCGATTTTGCTAGCGTTTTGGAGTTACTGCACACTAACAAAATTAAAATTAATTGAAAGGATCAACCAGAATTAAAACGCTAATCGCCAATCTCACAACACAATCGCTGGCAAATTGAATACACTTTTTAAAAACGCACCTGAAAACGCTCATGAAATCGCTTGCAAACCGCTCATACAAACCGCTAGCGATTGCAATTAGCAATATCGTTTTGTAGTGGGTTCCAGGCCTTACTCTGCTTCCAGAGTTTGCAGAAATTGTCCCCACATAAGGAGGCTGTTTAACTGATTACGGGCTGCAAGGGTCTGGCGGCCGTTCTGTGATCACGGTGAAAGAGGCGTAGCTAGTGCTTTCAGCGCCAGGGGACAAAGACTATTAATGCGCCCGCTAAGGAGGGATGCACCGTGCCAAAAAAGGGGTCGTGGCCACGTAACAGAATGTAGGCATGGTAATGGGTGGGACCAAATATACATGACCTTAGCAGTGTTGTAAAAGGTCTACCAGGGAAGTTTGCGCTCTGCCATATTGTTTCCACCCAAAATACAGGTAATCTGACAGCATTTCACAGCGGTCCCCCAAAAAAACAGTTAATCTGGCAGCAGTTCCCTCAAAATAGGTGCCCCCGGTATGGGTAACCAGGTCTATAGGCGCTTCAAGTGAAAGTAGCCAGGCCTATAAGTGTCCCCAGAATAGGTGAGCAGGTGTATTAATGTCCCCAGAATAGGTAGCCAGGTCTATAGTAGTCCCCAGAATAGGTAGCCAGGGGTATAGATGCAGGGGCGTATCTTGGTAATATAGAGCCTATGGCAAACACTGAAATTGCGCCCCTCCCCCCCTTCCCTGGTCAGAGCCCCCTTCCCCTCTTAACCACTTGAGGACCACAGTCTTTCTACCCCTTAAGGACCAGGCACTTTTTTTCCATTCAGACCACTGCAGCTTTCACGGTTTATTGCTCGCTCATACAACCTACCACCTAAATGAATTTTGGCTCCTTTTCTTGTCACTAATAAAGCTTTATTTTGGTGCTATTTGATTGCTCCTGCGATTTTTACTTTTTATTATATTCAGCAAAAAAGACATGAATTTTGGCAAAAAAATGATTTTTTTAACTTTCTGTGCTGACATTTTTCAAATAAAGTAAAATTTCTGTATACATGCAGCGCGAAAAATGTGGACAAACATGTTTTTGATTAAAAAAAACCCATTCAGTGTATATTTATTGGTTTGGGTAAAAGTTATAGCGTTTACAAACTATGGTGCAAAAAGTGAATTTTCCCATTTTCAAGCATCTATGACTTTTCTGACCCCCTGTCATGTTTCATGAGGGGCTAGAATTCCAGGATAGTATAAATACCCCCCAAATGACCCCATTTTGGAAAGAAGACATCCCAAAGTATTCACTGAGAGGCATAGTGAGTTCATAGAAGATATTATTTTTTGTCACAAGTAAGCGGAAAATGACACTTTGTGACAAAAAAAAAAAAAAAAAAGGTTTCCATTTCTGCTAACGTGCGACAAAAAAAAAAAAAGAAATCTGCCACGGACTCACCATGCCCCTCTCTGAATACCTTGAAGTGTCTACTTTCCAAAATGGGGTCATTTGTGGGGTGTGTTCACTGTCCTGGCATTTTGGGGGGTGCTAAATTGTAAGCACCCCTGTAAAGCCTAAAGGTGCTCATTGGACTTTGGACCCCTTAGCGCAGTTAGGCTGCAAAAAAGTGCCACACATGTGGTATTGCCATACTCAGTAGAAGTACTATAATGTGTTTTGGGGTGTATTTTTACACATACCCATGCTGGGTGGGAGAAATATCTCTGTGAATTACAATGTTTTCATTTTTTTTTACACACAATTGTCCATTTACAGAGTTATTTCTCCCACCCAGCATGGGTATGTGTAAAAATACACCACAAAACACATTATACTACTTCTCCTGAGTACGGCGATACCACATGTGTGGCACTTTTTTGCACCCTAACTGCGCTAAAGGGCCCAAAGTCCAATGAGTACCTTTAGGATTTCACAGGTCATTTTGCGACATTTGGTTTCAAGACTACTCCTCATGGTTTAGGGCCCCTAAAATGCCAGGGCAGTATAGGAACCCCACAAATGACCCCATTTTAGAAAGAAGACACCCCAAGGTATTCCGTTAGGAGTATGGTGAGTTCATAGAAGATTTTATTTTTTGTCACAAGTTAGCGGAACATGACACTTTGTGAAAAAAACAATTAAAATCAATTTCCGCTAACTTGTGACAAAAAAATAAAAACTTCTATGAACTCACCATACTCCTAACGGAATACCTTTGGGTGTCTTCTTTCTAAAATGGGGTCATTTGTGGGGTTCCTATACTGCCCTGGCATTTTAGGGGCCCTAAACCATGAGGAGTAGTCTGGAAATCAAATTCCGCAAAATGACCTGTGAAATCCTAAAGGTACTCATTGGACTTTGGGCCCTTTAGCGCAGTTAGGGTGCAAAAAAGTGCCACACATGTGGTATCGCCGTACTCTGGAGAAGTAGTACAATGTGTTTTGGGGTGTATTTTTACACATACCCATGCTGGGTGGGAGAAATAACTCTGTAAATGGACAATTGTGTGTAAAAAAATCAAAAGATTGTCATTTACAGAAGTATTTATCCCACCCAGCATGGGTATGTGTAAAAATACACCCCAAAACACATTATACTACTTCTCCCGAGTACGGCAATACCACATGTGTGGCACTTTTTTGCACCCTAACTGCGCTAAAGGGCCCAAAGTCCAATGAGTACCTTTAGGATTTCACAGGTCATTTTTGTTTCAAGACTACTCCTCACGGTTTAGGGCCCCTAAAATGCCAGGGCAGTATAGGAACCCCACTAATGACCCCATTTTACAAAGAAGACACCCAAAGGTATTCCGTTAGGAGTATGGTGAGTTCATAGAAGATTTTATTTTTTGCCACAAGTTAGCGGAAATTGATTTGAATTGTTTTTCTTCACAAAGTGTCATATTCCGCTAACTTGTGACAAAAAATAAAATCTTCTATGACCTCGCCATACACCTAATGGAATACCTTTGGTTGTCTCCTTTCTAGAATGGGGTCATTTGTGGGGTTCCTATACTGCCCTGGCATTTTAGGGGCCCTGAACCGTGAGGAGTAGTCTTGAAACCAAATGTCGCAAAATGACCTGTGAAATCCTAAAGGTACTCATTGGACTTTGGGCCCCTTAGCGCACTTAGGGTGTAAAAAAGTGCCACACATGTGGTACCGCCGTACTCAGGAGAAGTAGTATAATGTGTTTTGGGGTGTATTTTTACACATACCCATGCTGGGTGGTAGAAATATCTCTGTACATGACAATTGTTTGATTTTTTTTACACACAATTGTCCATTTACAGAGAGATTTCTCCCACCCAGCATGGGTATGTGTAAAAATACACCCCAAAACACATTATACTACTTCTCCTGAGTACGGCGATACCACGTGTGACACTTTTTTTGCAGCCTAGGTGCGCTAAGGGGCCCAACGTCCTATTCACAGGTCATTTTGAGGCATTTGTTTTCTAGACTACTCCTCACGGTTTAGGGCCCCTAAAATGCCAGGGCAGTATAGGAACCCCACAAGTGACCCCATTTTAGAAAGAAGACACCCCAAGGTATTCCATTAGGTGTATGGCGAGGTCATAGAAGATTTTACTTTTAGTCACAAGTTAGTGAAAAATGACACTTTGTGAAAAAAAAAACCAATAAAAATAAATTTCCGCTAACTTTTGACAAAAAATAAAATATTCTATGAACTCGTCATACACCTAACAGAATACCTTGGGGTGTCTTTTTTCTAAAATGGGGTCACTTGTGGGGTTCCTATACCGCCCTGGCATTTTACAGGCCCAAAACCGTGAGTAGTCTGGAAACCAAATGTCTCAAAATGACTGTTCAGGGGTATAAGCATCTGCAAATTTTGATGACAGGTGGTCTATGAGGGGGCGAATTTTGTGGAACCGGTCATAAGCAGGGTGGCCTTTTAGATGACAGGTTGTATTGGGCCTGATCTGATGGATAGGAGTGCTAGGGGGGTGACAGGAGGTGAATGATGGGTGTCTCAGGGGGTGATTAGAGGGGAAAATAGATGCACTCAATGCACTGGGGAGGTGAGCGGAAGGGGGTCTGAGGGGGATCTGAGGGTTTGGCCGAGTGATCAGGAGCCCACACGGGGCAAATTAGGGCCTGATCTGATGGGTAGGTGTGCTAGGGGGTGACAGGTAGTGACAGGAGGTGATTGATGGGTGTCTCAAGGTGTGATTAGTGGGGGGAATAGATGCAAGTAATGCAATGGCGAGGTGATCAGGGCTGGGGTCTGAGGGTGTGGGCGGGTGATTGGGTGCCCTAGGGGCAGATGGGGGTCTAATCTGATGGGTAGCAGTGACAGGGGGTGATTGATGGGTAATTAGTGGGTGTTTAGAGGAGAGAACAGATGCAATGCACTTGGGAGGTGATCTGACTGCGGGTCTGCAGGCGATCGGATGGTGTGTGTGGGTGATCAGATTGCCCGCAAGGGGCAGGTTAGGGACTGATTGATGGGTGGCAGTGACAGGGGGTGATTGATGGGTGGCAATGACAGGGGCTGATTGATGGGTGGCAGTGACAGGGGGTGATTGATGGGTGATAGGTGATTGGCAGGTGATTGACAGGTGATCAGTGGGTTATTACAGGGGAGAACAGATGTAATTAATGCACTGGTGAATTGATAAGGGGGGGTCAGAGGGCAATCTGAGCGTGTTGGCGGGTGATTGGGTGCCCGCAAGGGGCAGCTTAGGGTCTGATCTGATAGGTAAAAGTGACAGGTGGTGATAGGGGGTGATTGATGGGTAATTAGTGGGTGTTTAGAGGAGAGAATAGATGTAAACAATGGATTTGGGAGGTGATCTGATGTCGGATCTGCGGGCGATCTATTGGTGTGGGTGATCAGATTGCCCGCAAGGGGCAGGTTAGGGGCTGATTGATGGGTGGCAGTGACAGGGGGTGATTGATGGGTGATAGGTGATTGGCAGGTGATTGACAGGTGATCAGTGGGTTATTACAGGGAAGAACAGATGTAATTAATGCACTGGCGAATTGATAAGGGGGGGGGGGGGGGGTCTGAGGGCAATCTGAGCGTGTGGGCGGGTGATTGGGTGCCCGCAAGGGGCAGCTTAGGGTCTGATCTGATAGGTAAAAGTGACAGGTGGTGATAGGGGGTGATTGATGGGTAATTAGTGGGTGTTTAGAGGAGAGAATAGATGTAAACAATGGATTTGGGAGGTGATCTGATGTCGGATCTGCGGGCGATCTATTGGTGTGGGTGAGTGATCAGATTGCCCGCAAGGGGCAGGTTAGGGGCTAATTGATGGGTGGCAGTGACAGGGGGTGATTGATGGGTGATAGGTGATTGACAGGTGATCAGTGGGTTATTACAGGGAAGAACAGATGTAATTAATGCACTGGCGAATTGATAAGGGGGGGTCAGAGGGCAATCTGAGCGTGTTGGCGGGTGATTGGGTGCCCGCAAGGGGCAGATTAGGGTCTGATCTGATAGGTAAAAGTGACAGGTGGTGATAGGGGGCGATTGATGGGTGATTGATGGGTAATTAGTGGGTGTTTAGAGGAGAGAATAGATGTAAACAATGGATTTGGGAGGTGATCTGATATCGGATCTGCGGGCGATCTATTGGTGTGGGTGGGTGATCAGATTGCCCGCAAGGGGCAGGTTAGGGGCCGATTGTTGGGTGGCAGTGACAGGGGGTGATTGATGGGTGATTGATGGGTGATTGATGGGTGATTGACAGGTGATTGACAGGTTATCAGGGGGGATAGATGCATACAGTACACAGGGGGGGGGTCTGGGGGGGTCCTGGGGAGAATCTGAGGGGTGGGGGGTGATCAGGAGGGGGCAGGGGGCAGGGGGGGGAATAAAAAAAAAAATTTTCTGCCTCTCTCCTATAGAACACTGGCAGCCCTGAGGGGGACACTCGTGTCCCCCCAACCCAGGGCTGCCAGTATTGTATAGGAGGGCAAGGGGGGGAGGAGAGCGAGAGACGAAGCGGTTTGATCTGTTACACTGCCACCGGCTTATTTGTCATTCAATTAACTCACTATTTTAATATACATTTGGCCGCAGCGAGCCGGCCACTTCAAAAAGACTTCAAAAAGGTTCACCTTCCAGCAGGACAACCACCCTAAACATACAGCCAGGGCAACCATGGAATGGTTTAAAACAAAACATATCCATGTGTTAGAATGGCCTAGTCAAAGTCCAGATCTAAATCCAATCGAGAATATGTGGCAATATCTGAAAACTGCTGTTCACAAACGCTGTCCATCTAATCTGACTGAGCTGGAGCTGTATTGCAAAGAAGAATGGGCAAGGATTTCAGTCTCTCGATGTGCAAAGCTGGTAGAGACATACCCTAAAAGACTGGCAGCTGTAATTGCAGCAAAAGGTGGTTCTACAAAGTATTGACTCAGGGGGCTGAATAATTACGCACACCCCACTTTGCAGTTATTGATTTGTAAAACATGTTTGGAATCATGTATAATTTTCTTTCCACTTCTCACGTGTACACCACTTTGTGTCGGTCTTTCATGTGGAATTCCAATAAAATTGATTCATGTTTGTGGCAGTAATGTGACAAAATGTGGAAAACTTCAAGGGGGCCGAATACTTATGCAAGCCACTGTATACAATTCGGCGACATTAACATTTTAAGTGACGTCAAGTATTCATGTAATTAGCGCCACCTGCCGACAAGCGGTTACATTAACACTTTTGTGTTAATGTGAACTTTTAATGTAATTAGCGCCACCTGCCGGATGCGCCCAGCTAACGGAAAAGTACCGATTTGGGTAGTAAAGGTGCTACAAAAGCAATTTTGCAGCAATCCTTTTAAAATAATACCAGTTGAGTGACTCTCCTGCTGATCCCGTGTCTCTAATACTTTTAGCCACAGCCCATCAACAAGCATGCAGATCAGGTGCTCTGACTGAAATCAAACTGGATTAGCTGCATGCTTGTTTCAGGTATGTGATTCAGCCACTACTGCAGCCAAGGAGATCAGCAGGACTGCCAAGCAACTGGTATTGTTTATAAGGAAACATCCATATCCCTCTCAGTTAAGGTTCCCTTTAACCCAGCTCTTTTGGAATCGCTGCAGATTCCTAAATGCTGCTGAAAGCGTTCTAGTGTGGTTTTCCACAACTTAACCACTTGCCGACCGCACGCTTATACCGTGCGTCGGCAAAGTGGCAGCTGCAGGACCAGCGACGCAGTTCTGCGTCGCCAGCTGCAGGCTGATTAATCAGGAAGCAGCCGCTCGCGCGAGCGGCTGCTTCCTGTCAATTCACAG
Organism: Hyperolius riggenbachi; assembly: GCF_040937935.1. NCBI lineage: Eukaryota > Metazoa > Chordata > Amphibia > Anura > Hyperoliidae > Hyperolius > Hyperolius riggenbachi. The sequence continues at coordinate 47,692,209 of NC_090656.1, forward strand.
CGGGGGGCTCCGTGAATAGCCTGCGGGCCGCCGATGGCGGCTCGCAGGCTAAATTTAAACACAAGCGGAAATAATCCGCTTTGTTTACATTGTACGGCGCTGCTGCGCAGCAGCGCCGCAAGGCAGATCGGCGATCCCCGGCCAATCAGCGGCCGGGGATCGCCGCCATGTGACAGGGGACGTCCTGTCACTGGCTGCACAGGACGGATAGCGTCCTGTGCAGCCCGGATCACGAGGGGGGAAAGGTAGGAGAGGGAGGGGGGGGGGGGAATTTCGCCGCGGAGGGGGGCTTTGAAGTGCCCCCCCCCCCCGCAACATGCCTGCAGGCAGGAGCGATCAGACCCCCCCTGCACATCATCCCCATAGGGGGGAAAAAAGGGGGGCGATCTGATCGTTCTGTGTGCACCCTGATCTGTGCTGGGGGCTGCAGAGCCCACCCAGCACAGATCCCAACAAACAGCGCTGGTCCTTAAGGGGGGGTAAAGGGTGGGTCCTCAAGTGGTTAAAGGGAACCTGAACTGAGTAAAATTATTTAAAATAAACACATGATGTAGTTACAAATGATTATTATATACGTATCTCACCATTAGTTCCTCTCAGAAGCTCACCCTTTTCTTCTTACAGTCATCCCTTCCAGTTCTAACAAGATTTTGTCAGAACTGACATATACCAGTTGCTGTGTGTTATATATCAGCAGCTGTCAGTTACAACTGAATGTGCAAGGTAATAATGTTTCACTATGGCTCAAGTAGGCGATATAACAGTTTAACAGTGTGCTGACCAGAAAGCGTTTATGGGGTAATGGCCATTTTCAAAATGGAGGGCGGAGAATTCCATCGATCACAGTGGACAAACAGGACGCAGGAGAGTAGAGATTGATGAGCAGACTACACGGGAGGAAAGAATGACCTGTGTATGGTTATTTTGACTTTTTATTTTCAGTTCAGGTTCTCTTTAACCCTCCTGGCGGTATGAAAAATTCTGCCAGGAGGCAACGCGGCAGTTTTTTTTTTTTTTAAATCATGTAGCGAGCCCAGGGCTTAGACCGAACTACGTTCGGGGTTACCGCCAGGAAGGTTAAGAGTTGGGGCCCAGTAATGGTACTTTTACATGAGATCAGTTGTCAGTTGAAACTGAAAGGACAAACTGAATGTAAACCGCCGGATGCGCCCGGCTTAAACAGATCAAGCCGCCAGCTTGCTCCGTGTCTCGCTCTTCTGCCCCTCTTGCCCTCTCTCCTATAGAACACTGGGGAGGGGACATGCATGTCCCCCCAAAGTCGTTCGTCGCAATGCCGCGACGAACGACTCTGGGGGGACACGCATGTCCCCTCCCCAAGGCTCATACGAGAGAGGGCAAGAGGGTGAGGAGAGCGAGACACTCACGAAGCAAGTCGGCGGCTTGATCTGTTTAAGCCGGGCGCATCCGGTGGTTTACATTCACAGGTTGACGTGAAGTAATTATGATTGGAATTAACATCAACAGCGCCACCTGCCGGATGCGCCCGGCTAACTGATAAGTACCAAAAAAAAATTATTTATCGCACATAGCTACCAGAATTGAAGCCATTAGAGGCCAAGTGTAAAAGGGCCCTAAGAGCACTTTTAGGCCTCATTCACATCTAAAAACCAAAATTCAAAAAAAATAAAAATAAAAGCGCAAGCATTTTGCGTTTTTTTAGTGTCTCCCAGCACTCCACTGTGCGCTGCCTTTTTGTTAAAAGTGTTTTTTTAAGCGCTTTTCCAGAGCGTTTTTTTTCATTCACTCCCTGACGCAAGTCAGGAAATGAACTCTTTGACCCGGAAAATACATACAATGTATTTATTCTTAAAAACTCGAACGCAATCGCTGCACAAAGCGATTTTGTTTTTCCTATACCTTCCACTGTAGCAAAAACGCCCCAAAAATGGTACAGGCACTCCGGACGCAACACGCTGATATGAACCTTCTCATGGGGATTCATTGCACAAGTGTTTTGCAGGCAATTTTGAAAACCGCCTGCGCTTGAAAAAAGGGTAAAAAACTCCCTTAGCATGAACGAGCAGTTACAGAGCTTGCCGATTGCCAGTGTTCGGAACAGTAGAACCCTATGAGGGTGCTTCCACTTCGGAAATATCAGCACTTGCAATTTTAATCAAATCGCAATTGTGCCGAACGCATCATTTTCGGAGGGAGGTGTAAAATCGTGGTGAAGTGTAAAATTATCATTTGGTCCCAATCCTAACTATGCTGTTGGCAGCTACACACACAGTACACACACAGTACATACATACACGAATGCTGGAGAGTGGAATAGTTATAATCAGACTGCTGTTTGCAGTTTCCTGTAAGCTTGTATCAAGCAAAACAAAACTAAACATCAGCCAACTGGTTCCTAACTAGCTCTCTTTACAGCACTGTCTGACTAATGTAACAAAACAATCATTTTCAGCAAACAGGGAAACTTACAGGAGTTGATTTTCAGGATTGCAGGAAATGCAGAGCTTCTTTCCTATCAGCCTCCAATGCCAGACTGAACAGACCTGACTCTCCAGGCCGCTGGCCTAAACAGCACACCTGTGTGTAATCACCTGCAGATAGAAAACCCACAACTGGCTCAGGTGGCCAGATAACTCAGCTCCTGCCTGGTGGCTTTAACACCCTGAACTGGTTATGGGCTTGTTCACACATTGGGGTCAATTCATAAAAGGCTGTGCGGGAACAAAAATCTTGTCGGGAAAATACCGCATTCTGTATTTTAGATTTGTGTGCTAATTCATAAAAATCTTTACAGCTGCCTGAGTTGTTACATTTCTCAGTGCAAAGACAACATTGCAATAAAAGAGGCATCCCAACTTCCCTTTAGATGTGCATGTTTTGTTATACTGTCTCTGCTTGCCCTGAACCTGCTCTGAATCTATTAGTCTTTCTAAACAATCTATTTAATTGCAACAGATTAGAAGAACTTCAAGAAATGTTACACATGCCAGGCTTTCTGATGTGAAATAACATCTGAAAACAAGTACCCAAGAGGTTAAAAACACAGTCTGAGGTATTCAGGGAAGCCTTGTTTGTTCCGATCGCTCTGCTGCTGGCTTTTACACAGCCCCTCGCTCTTATCACCTCTTCAAAGCAGGCGGTATTCTCCGTGTCATTACTGCCTGTTCTAAACACTATGAATAGACATTTACTGACATGTGTTGAGAAAAATAACATGGAAAAATAACAACGTTCAATTTTTCGTTCAAAAAGAATCTTTTTTGTGATCCACGAACGATTATAATAAACGATTGTAATAGAAAAAAAAATCAGATTGGGCATGTTGGAAAAATCTATGATCTAACGGAATAATCAAACAAAATTATCTGATTGAAAAAAAAAATGAAAAAAATTGTACCATGTATGGGCACCATTAAAGTGATGACAGACAGATATAGCTGCATGCAAACTGGAGTCCATGGTTCTCAATTTGAATTCTAGATCGTTTTTCGGTTCACATTGCATTTAGCCCACACAGCATAGGAGACTCATTTCTAACATAGATCTCAGTCTTATCCTGTTTTGCATCCATACACCACCGACTGCACTGTTATTGAAGATTAACAAAAGTAATTGCAGGTGCTTTGTAGTGGAGTCAGTTTAAAACATTATATCCAAAACAATCCTAATGAAATTATTATTATTTAGTATTTATACAGCGCTGACATCTTCTGCAGCGCTGTACCGAGTATATTGTCTTGTCACTAACTGTCCCTCAGAGGGGCTCACAATGTAACCCCTACCATAGTCATATGTCTATGTATGTATCGTGTAGTGCATATATCATAGTCTAGGGCCAATTTTTAGGGGGAAGCCAATTAACGTATCTGTATGTTTTTGGGATGTGTGAGGACACCAGAGTGTCAGGAGGAAACCCACACAGACAAGGGGAGAACATACAAACTCCTTGCAGGTGTTGACTTGGCTAGGATTCGAACATGGAATCCTGCGCTGCAAGGAAAGAGCGCTAACCACTACGCCACCGTGCTGCCCTATGTCATGAAATCAGCATTATGTATTTAAAGCTCCAGTTCAGTTCAGTGTGGACTTATTCTTCGGGCTACATGGGGACACGAGTGTTCCAAAGAGCGGTTCAACCAAGCAGGCTGAACAGCTTTACGAGCAAACAGCGGTGGAGCGACGGGCTGGTACTTTCCTCTATTTAGTTAATCATTTGTTGGTATGCCACTGCAGCACTTTCTTTGTTGGAAAGACCAAATGGCTGGCAATGAGAACATGCTCGTGAGCGTGCTTACGGAGGGCAGTCATGGCAAAGTACATATATATTTACAAAGAAACAGATATGAGGCGCCCCAGTGCTTGATTCAGAACCGCTGCCGTAACCAGACATCCTATGTCCACAGAAATGCAGTAAAAGTATGTCACAGCGCTCGTGTAGCTCAAATCTGCACAGGCAATGATTTAATAAGCTAGCGGTCTCTCTTGTGCACAGCCACACCTATAAGCACTCCCAGTGCAAAGGAAAAGTCAGAGAGATCACTTTCAGTGGGTAGATAAGATAATCCGCTTTATTCCTCAAAGAGAGGCTTTTTATGTCTCTTTGTGGAATAAAGCGGATTTATCTCATCTAAACACTTAAGCTGGCCATACACTGGCCCGATTTGCGCCCGTTTCGACAGCAGATTCGATCACTGGGATCGAATCTGCTGCCAATCATTCACGCTACACGCCGAATTTCGATCCATTTCGTCCGATCCCGTCGATCGTGCCATGCGGAAAATAACAGTCGATCGCCCGCGGGTAAAGAGCGCATCGCTAGCGGCGTTCGAGTACCCGACGACCGACGCAATAGAGCCCGCATACATTGCCTGCTCCGCCGGCGCGACTCCAGTCTCCCGGTCACCGCTGCTCTGTCTGCGCTCTGGTCTCCAGGTCCGGCATGCCTCACTTCTTCTAGCCCGGCAGGAAGTTTAAACAGTAGAGCGCCCTCTACTGTTTAAACTTCCTGCCGGGCTAGAAGAAGTGAGGCATGCCGGACCTGGAGACCAGAGCGCAGACAGAGCAGCGGTGACCGGGGGACTGGAGTCGCGCCGGCGGAGCAGGTAATGGATGCGGGCGGGTGGGGGCAGCAGCAGCAGTACCACCACAACAGATTGTGAACGGTTTCAGGCTGAAATCGGTTCACAATCTGTTTGCTGTAAAGGTAGCCATATGATCCCTCTCTGATCAGATTCGATCAGAGAGGGATCTATCTGTTGGTCGAATCTGATGGCAAATCGACCAGTGTATGGCCACCTTAATGCTGGGAATACACCATACAATTTTCTGTTAGATTTACCTGCCAGATAAAGTTCAACATGTTGGAAATGTATCTATCTTACCATCTATCTGACGAGCAATTAGGCATTGTTCTACTCAGCAGGAGATAAACAGAAGACAATGCACCAGAGATAATGACTATTTTCTACAGAAAATAATCTAATTATGCATTCTAACAGAACAATCTAATGCTGAATACACACGTTGAGATTTCCCGTTCGATTCCCGGGATCGAAATCGATTATTTCCAACATGCTCGATTCGGATTTCGATCATTTCTGCCGTCGATTTGCATGTTAAGTATGCCAAATCGACGGCAGAAACGATCGAAATCCGAATCGAGCATGTTGGAAATAATCGATTTGATCCGTTCGATCCCGGGAATCGAACGGGAAATCTCAACGTGTGTATTCAGCATAACAAAAAATTGTATGGGGTATTCCCAGCACTTTTATGAATATATAGTATCTACACCCTGAGGTTAAGATGAAGTCTCAAGCAGCATAGATATACTGCAATGAAACTCTTAACTGGTTAAAGTGAACCATAGACGAAGCACCCTCATGTATTTTACCATATATATCAGTAAGAACATTAGAGAAAATGCTTACCATGCTCTCTGTTTCATCCTTCACTGCTCAGCCTGCTTGTTATCAGCCCTGATAAAATCCCAGACTAAGCATTCAGTCTGGCTTTGCTCAGGAATCATTATAGCTGAGTGATTATAGCAGAGCCAGAAGGGGGCAGGCTAATGCTGGATACACACGTTGCATTTTCCCGTGCGATTCGCGGGATCGATTCCATCGATTCGATTATTTCCAACATGTTTGATCGTGTTTCGATGGATACAGCCGTCGATCTTGCATATTAAGTATGCAAAAATCGACGGCTGTATCCATCGAAACACGATCGAACATGTTGTAAATAATCGAATCGACGGAATCGATCCCGTGAATCGCACGGGAAAACGCAACGTGTGTATCCAGCATTAAGCTAGAAAAGACATCAGAGAAGACAGACTCAGCTGTTTTATCAGGGCTGATGACAGGCATGCTGAGCAGTGAAGGATGAAACAGAGAGCAGGGTAGGTGTTTTCTCTAATGTTCCCACTGATATACATGGTAAAATACATGAGGGCGCTTCGTCTCTGGTTCACTTTAAATACTTTGAGAGGTCTGATTTACTCTATGCAACAGTGCCGTAAAGTTGCATCCTATGTTAGAAGGGAGATGCGAAGCATACAGTAAAGGATACACTACTGAGAGTATGCTTCACTGTCGCTGTAAATGTGCTGCATGCTGCACGTTATCCTGACAGAACCCACCACAGACCTATAATTGTGATTATATTGTCATTTGTGACGGAATGGAAGGGGAGCAATGTGAAAGGAGACTAGGGGGTTTTGGCACCTGATCCAGATGATACAATTCAATCAGATGCCTTCCGTTATATTTCTCATTTTATTTGCCTTTTTGAACCACTCCAACACAGTCCAAACCATAGTGATGCACAGAATACTCACTCCACAAAAAAGATTTGTCCATTCTCATCAGTTTCTTGTTCCCACCCATAGGGAAGATCTGAAACAAATAAATATAGGTTAGACAAGACACTCTCCAATACCTGTAAACATACAAAAAAGGGACTTCCTACTGCTGCTCCATTCCTAGCCAGAGCTTTCTACAAACAGCTGGATGGGGTGCTCATGTGGAATTAAGAGAAACCAAAGTGAATATAAGATAAAATGATATCATGATGGATTATCTGACACTTCTTCACAGCTTTCTCCCTGGCCTGTGTAGGTGGACCATCTTCAGGGCAGGATTTACCATAAGGCACGTGCCTACAGGCACCTGATGATGGAAAAGCGGCTCAATTCCCTCCCCAGTGTCTCCCTCCCTCCTTCCCTATGCAGAGTGCCGAGTAGAGTGTAAATGAGAGATTACTTACCCAGCACTGACCAGATCTCCCTTCAGTGGGGGGGCATCACTAGGAGCTACTTAATACTGAGGCTACCTAATACTAAGGGGCACCTGTAACTACCTATGATGGGCAGGGAAAGTAAGGGAGAAGTGACAGCTGGGCCAGCCGTCACACTTGCGGTGCAGTTTGGTGGAGGTTTGTAGGTTTGGGTAAAGTCTGGGGTGCCAGGACATCTGTGCCTATAGGCTCCTGTGATGTAAATCCGGGTCTGACCATCTATCAATGTACAAAGTACAATATTTTAGTTAGTTAAAGCACATTTATAATGATTGGCAAGCAGATTTAATTTTTGATCCCCACTTTTTAAATGTAGATCTCCACTTTTATAACACTGCCAAAAAAAAAAAAAAGTTGGGAAAGGTTTATTGCCTGGCGATCTGGTAACAAGGTACAGTAAACAGAAGTAATGTATATCTACTCTTAGGTTAGGGCCCTACTAGACTACTTTCGGTAGCCTTTATGCTTTCTAGGAATCTAGAAAGTGCTTTGCCACTGAAAAGCTATGGGAGTGAGCCCATAGCAGCATTGAAATTGTGAGCCTTGCAATTAATCCAGATCAATTGCCCTCAAGCCAATGGGAGCTAAATCACAATATCTCCTTAATTGTGAAAAAAAGGCAGCCATTTTGAAATCGATCATTTTTGAATCACTTTACGTTGCTTTAAGTGGGCCCCTAGTCTAAAGCCCTACTTCTCCCTCCTGTATTATTTCAAATCAACATGCTGAAATCCACTTTAAAAACAGCTCTCACAGTAAAACTAAATTCACAATTTAAGCCATTAATTTTATTTAAAGAACAAGTGACACCTATGCTAACCTATCGATAGGTCAATATTAAAGAGAGTTTGAAGCCTTATAAAAATCATCTTTGTCAAATGTCTAAATGTCTAATAAAAATATGATTTTTATGAGGCTTCAGACTCTCTTTAAGTTGAGAAACAGGGATTAAAAGAAAAATAATTTTTTACTCCATGTCGCTGCCTTCATAGTTTATTCAAAGTTAGCTGCATAAAGTCACATGACCAGAAACATCCAACTACAGGTCACATGACTTAACACACCTAACCTTGAGAAGACAGCCGAAGAAGAAGCATGAAGAGGGAAGCACGTTTCTTCTGGTTTGGATGCAGCAACCACTGTTTTTAGGTTGAGCGGTGGAGGGTCAGCAGTGTTTGACGGATGGAGCGCAATAATCTAAAAATAAAGTCATGGGTGTGTATGTGGATGGCAATAACAAGGCAGGCTATTAAAATGAATATATACCACCCACGGCTAGCGATATATAGAGCAGCTCATGCAGGAAATATTTCTCCTATATTTCATCGATGTATAGCAGATACAATATGAATCACACTGAACTCATTACCAACCTCCTGCAATTCTCTTCCGTTTCCCAGTTTTCGGATGCTCCCACTGGGTTTTCTCATCTAAGTGGCTATTAAATGAAAAACAGAAACAATGACTTTATGGCCACATAATTCATAAGATTCTAGAGGGTGAAAAAGTACTTTATACACAAAACAATGCAACTTGCGAGCTAAGCTTTAAAGAAAACCTGTCATTAAGCCAGGCAACAGAAACTGAACAGGTCATAAAAAACAAAACAAAAAACCATGAGCAGTTAACTTCAGGGAAAACTGTATTTCGAGAGGAGCTCCAAAGATGTGAAATGGTTAAAGTAAGCCTTGCATAAGATAAAAAATGATCACATAGGACTGCCTACTGAATACACATGTCCATCATCCCCCAAGCACAGTTCCTGTCCTACTGGGAAGAGCTAGTTTTTATGATCACCTCCTACTTACACAAGGACATAGTATATGGATTACAGCAAACCTTGTGCAAATAAAGAAGGCACTTGGATTTTTACGACATGTAACACTTCCAGGCTGAGATGACATAATGCAGCAGGGTGAAAATGCAGTGCATTATCCCTGTTCTGTGCATACTGCTGACATCACCACTAATTTGGCAGCTCCAATACAGAAAGAAATCCCAGAAATCAACTATTAGAGAAAATGACACTGGAAACATATGGTGGTGAACAACTCAAGTTAAAGATGCAGATAGTGTCACATGAATCTACAGTGTGTCTTAAAGGGTACCAACCCAATGTGACATGATTAGATAGACGTGTATGTACAGTGCCAAAAACACATAACTATGCAGTGTTCTATTTCTGCCTGAAAGAGTTAAACATCAGGTATGCAATTGACAGTTTCTTTCCAGTTGGGCCTAGTCAAACTATAAGTAATCCTCAGTGATAAGGAGTTACAGCCATAAAACTCTTTTCTGAAAGAAAAGCTTCTGAGTGCAGGGTAGAGATAAAAAAAAAAAAGGATAATAGTTCATATTTTAATTTTTGGGACAGTGAAACATTAAACATACCTTTTAAGCTGATACACAGAAAAGAAAACTGTGGTATTCTAAAAAGTACATTTTAAGGAGGCTAGATACAATTGTTTATCACATCAATATATAGTCGCCTTCGGTTTCCTTTTAGAATAGTGAAAGTATGACAGTATAGTGAGATTAACTACTTATCTATCCTACCAATAAGCAAACATGCCCAACAACTAGAAGGCTGGACAGGGCCATACCTGACTTTGAAGAAAACCAGAGCCAAAGTTTAGGTAGAAAACAAAAACATACTTCCCCAATAAGAGGGGACAAGCACACCTGCGCAGCACAGGCGGCTCCGACTTACTGCGCAGGGGTGCCTGTACTTGCACAGGCACAGTATGGCTGAGCTTATTCCGTAGCCCGTTCTTCAAGGGGGTTTCGTACTCAGCAACGGGGGACTGGAGGACAGCGTGGGAAACCTCTACAGGATCAAGATGCTTCCTTCTTCTTAGGTAAGTAGGTGTTCCATAGGCAAATGGGGTGGGGGGGGGGGGATTACTGGTGCCCAAAGTCCCCCCTCTGACCAGTGTCTCTTGGGACAGGCTCAAGTTGAGACACCAGAATGTCTGTAGGCAACCCGCAGCTCGTACCACTGTGGTGCTGCCTGTGTGCTGTCGGTATGGCCTTAATTGTTAACGTCTCCTTAACCTCCCTGGCGTTCTATTAAGATCGCCAGGGCGGCTGCGGGAGGGGGTTTTTTTAAATTAAAAAAAAAACTATTTCATGCAGTCAACTGGAAGTTGGCTGCATAAAAGCCCACTAGAGGGCTCTCCGTATGCGCACTTCTGATCGCCTCCGGCGATCAGAAGTAACAAGGAAGGCCGCAATGAGCGGCCTCCCTTGTTTCGCTTTCCTCGTCGTCATGGACTTCAGCCGCCTCCGATCCAGCCCTTAGCGCTGGCCGGAACTGTTTGTATCGGCTGCGCTGGGCTCAGGCGGCTGGGGGGACCCTCTTTCGCCGCTGCACGTGGCGGATCGCCGCGCTGTGGCGGCGATTAGGTAGCACACGCGGCTGGCAAAGTGCCGGCTGCGTGTGCTCCTTTTTATATGATAGAAATCGGCCCAGCAGGTACTGAGAAATCCTCCTGCGCAGGTTACCCCGAGCTGAGCTCGGGATAACCAGCAAGGAGGTTAATGTAGAGACTTTTACCATAGTGCGTCATTACGCTAGCGCTGCATTAGACATGCACAATAGAACTTAAAGTTCTAGTAGTGGCTGAAAGTGTACTGGTTAAGGGCTGGGACCTGAGTTTAAATCTCAGCTCTTCCTGTTCAGCAAGCCAACACCTATTCAGTGAGGAGATCTTGGGCAAGACTCGCTAACACTGCTACTGCCTATAGAGCGTGTCCTAGTGGCTGCACCTCTGGTGCTGAGTCCACCAGGAGAAAAGTGCAATATAAATGTTATTTGTCTTGTCTACAGTCTCTAAAACCGCTATCAGCTGGTTTCGAAGACATGCGCAGTTGGCCAATCATAGTGCGCCACAGCGCAGGAAGCTCCAATTATGCACCATTCTCCGAACAGGCTACACCATTACTTAAAGTGGACCCAAATTAAAAATACAAGATTTCAGAAATAAAATCTATTTTCTAAATTATAATAATAATAAATATTAGCCTTTTTTTCATCTGCATGACAAATATAAAATATTTTACATTTATTGGAGGAACCCCTCTCCCTTCCTTTCATATTGCCGGGACAGAATCCGGCAAACTGGTGGAGTAGGAGGTGTCCGGCAAAGGAGAAATTGCTATTGGCTGCCACCTGTATAACCCTCGTTATGGAAAGAGAAGGGTGAAAAGTATGCACTGAAATGCTCATAGGCTTGCAGGAGTGTTAATTTATCTTTGTATGTGTCAAAGTGGTGCTACTAAATATTTTGAATAAAAAAAAAAAATGTTTGGTTTGGGTCCGCTTTAACCACTTGAGGACCCACCCTTTACCCCCCCCCTTATGGACCAGCGCTGTTTTAGCTGATCTGTGCTGGGTGGGCTCTGCAGCCCCCAGCACAGATCAGGGTGCAGGCAGAGCGACCAGATCGCCCCCCTTTTTTCCCCACTAGGGGGATGATGTGCTGGGGGGGTCTGATCGCTCCTGCCTGCCGGGTGTTGCGGGGGGGGGGCACCTCAAAGCCCCCCTCCGCGGCGAAATCCACCCCTCCCTCTCCTACCTGGCCCCCCCTGGTGAACCGGGCTGCACAGGACGCTATCCGTCCTGTGCAGCCAGTGACAGGCTGTCCCCTGTCACATGGCGGCGATCCCCGGCCGCTGATTGGCCGGGGATCACCGCTCTGCCTTACAGCGCTGCTGCGCAGCAGCGCCGTACAATGTAAACAAAGCGGATTATTTCCGCTTGTGTTTACATTTAGCCTGCGAGCCGCTATCGGCGGCCCGCAGGCTATTCACGGAGCCCCCTGCCGTGAATTGACATGAAGCAGCCGCTCGCGCGAGCGGCTGCTTCCTGATTAATCAGCCTGCAGCTGGCGACGCAATACTGCGTCGCTGGTCCTGCAGCTGCCACTTTGCCGACGCACGGTATAAGCGTGCGGTCGGCAAGTGGTTAAGCAATAGCAGAGACCAGAGGAGGTAATTGATGTTTCGCCTCCTCTTGTCTCTCTGCTGTTTGCTGCGGTACTAAAGTAATGGTGCAATCCGTACAGAGAATGGTGCGTCCCTGTACAGATGGTACAGTCCTTTTCAGCACAGCTTCCAGGTTGGGCAGTGCACTATTATAGCGTAGCTGCATATGTGTCTGCAATCGGCTGTTCATCAGCTGTTTTTGGATCCATTGGGCACGCAATGTCATTACATTAAGGTAACGCTGACAATTAAGGCCATACCGACACCACACCTGCACTGTGTGCCGTCTTGCCCTTTTCTTTCCCAGCTACAGTTGACTTTGGATGTAGCAGCAGTATGTGTACACAGCACGGAGAAACTCTGGGGAACTTTAAGAGCACAGAGCCAGGTATGAGCACAGCCCTGTGCCCCTGCTGTGTGCTAGAAAAGAAAGAAGTCGGGGCCTTGCAGAAGGCTTCACTTCCCTCTTTACAGATGTCGGTTGTCCTCATTATCTGTATTCACTGGCTAAATATGCTGCAGAGGCCAGTGAATACAGATAACAATGCTTATAATCAGCTAACTTCTGTGGTGATAGGAGAAGAAGCACTGAGGGAGGTCTGGCCGCATAAGACAGGTGAACACTTCCGCAAGAGCCACCTTAAAACCAATTACCTCCATTTCTCACTGAAGTGTGTGTCTTGCTCTCCCCCATGACTTCCTCCCCTTTACCCCATATCTCTCCACCACAGTGCAATATGTCTGTCTGTCATCTCAGTATGGCCCTGCAAAATAGAATATTGCAATCCTGGTCAGGTATCTCTCACCGGTTTCTCTATTGCCTCCCATTCCCTCTGTCCTGTGCCTGTCTCTCTCCCACCATCCTGTGTGCCTGTCTCGGTCTCCCACAAACACACTGACACTCACTCATGTTTCTTCCCATTTCCTGTCTTTCACTTTCCTCTCTCCCACCTTCTTCCATCTCGCTGTCTCGACCTCCCCCCCCCCCCCCCCCCCCCACAAAAAAAAATCAACATTGTCTCATTCAAACTACTATTATCTATTAATATAGCACCCACATCTTCTGCAGCACTGTACAGAGTACATACAGTCAGGTCCATAAATATTGGGACATCGACACAATTTTATCATTTTGTCTCTATACACAACCACAATGGATTTGCAATGAAACAAACATGATATGCTTTACCTGTAGACTGTCAGCTTTAATTTGAGGGTATTTACATCCAAATCAGGCGAACGGTGTGGGAGTTACAACAGCTTAATGGGACAATTGGCTTCTCAGCTGGTCCATGGCCAGATGTGTTATTCCCACATATAGTCATAGTCTTATGCCCTACCATATTATTATTGTGTCCTACCATATTATTATTATTATTATGTATTTATATTTATATAGCACTATATAGCAAGTCCCGGTTATGCATTTTGATAGGACCCGCAGGCTTCTCCGGTGGGTCTAGCTTTTCTACCTGCAGGCAGTGAGCAGAGAGATCACGGAACAAAAGTGGCTTCCCCTGCCTCCCTTTGGCATTCAAACATCTTAGGTTACTGTTTGCAGATGCGGAGGAGCTAGTGGGGAAATCACCTAAGCAGGGCATGTGTACAGTCTCCTGGAATGTTAAGAAAGACTAATGGACAGATTCAGAGCGAGTAGAGGCAGTATAACAAAATATGTACATCTAAAGGGATGTCGGGATGCTTCTTACTATTGTAATGCTGTCTCTGCACACACTTCTGCTGATACAGACAATGGGCTTTGGTAAATTACTGAACTTCTACCGCACTTGTGAAAATATTGATGAATTAGCACACAAAAGTCTAAAATACTGAATGTTTTTTTTTTTTTTAATTGAACAGCCTTTGATGAATTGACACCATAGTGAGACTGGGAAGCAGACTCAGTCCCCTGTTTGAGTAGGGTGCTGAAGCTGGAGTCCCGAACCGCAGCCGGCATGCGGAGGACAGGCCAGCCGGTGGCACTTTGAGTGGGTGAGCCGGTGGAGGAGGGCAGCAGTCCATACGGCAGTGCCGGCAGCTGATATTCTGGCCAGCTCCATGGAATTCTATCTGCAGTGTGCTTCCTTCTGCGGTGTAACTCCTTTATCCTGGAGGGCAGTTGACAGGTCCGGGACAGTGGTGGCAGTTGGGCTTACAAACTGGATTCCTCGTGAGCCCGGATCTCTCATGGCTGAAGGGGCAGCTGAACACTAGCCTCGTGCAGGTCAGGTGATGGAGCCGATCAGCTGACTTGGAGCCCTGTGAGCAGAGGCAGCATGCCGGCATTGAGTGGATCCGCCAATGGGCTGATCAGCCCCGACCGTGTCCCAGCAGATTCCGCAAGCCTGGGGTGAAGCCACTTATTTATAAAAGCAGTGCCTGGTTGTCCTGGTTGCAGCGGCATTGTAGATGTGGTGGGGATCCTGTAGGTCACCGATCCTCCCCGATCACATGCAACCTTGCTTCCATGGCTGCAGAAAGTGGATGCCGGGGAGATCGAGGACTGCACAGCGGCCCACGGACAGGGGGTGCCTGGCTAGGTGCGTGTGGGACTCTTTGGGCCGTTCTCACTTACAAACGCAAAATGATAGTGATTAGCGCTAGCGTTTTGCACTGGTGATTGCACTGCAATTAATGCGGTAAAATCCCTGTACATTCTCACAATTTTTGTGTGCGATCACTATTAGCGCTTTTTTAGCATTGTAATCGCAATCAATCTAAAATCGGGAGAAATGCTGCATTTAGCGATCAGTGCAAATCGCGAATCGCCAGCGATCGCGGCAGTGAGATCACTGCCATATAGTTAATATTGCGCTAGCGCTTTAAAAAGCGCTAATGACCACTGTAATTGCCCGCTAATAGACCTAGTGTCAATAAGCCCTTAGGAGGACAAAACAAAAAAAAGAAAAAAAAAAGGGGGGAGAGCCCTGAGTGCTATGGCTACCCATCCTGCGCCATCTTGAAATTCCCAGTTGTGAGTACAAATTATTGTACAGCAGAAGGAAGCGCTTCCAAACAGACGCTGCACCTGAATTGACTACCTGCACAAGTATGCAGAGCTCGACTAATGGGCAGGTTACACACCTTGCATTCAAAACAGGTACAGTAAAGGGGGCGTTAGCTTCAGCATAAGTTGTGCACAAATTATCCCTAATAGACTCTCGGCGGTGACGTGCCCCAACAGGAGAGAAAATGGCTAGCTGCACCAGGTAAGGATTATGATTTTAATTTTAGACTAGCTAGGGTTCACTGTTGGATATGTTTCACTGTTGAATATGCTTCACCGTTACATTAGTTTGAGGTTTTAACCCTTTTTTCTCTTTTGGACAATTTTCATTGTTTGAACATGCTTCACTTTTTGATATGTTTCACTGCTAGATTAGTGGTTAGTTTCTCTCCTGTTGGGGCACGTCACCGCCGTAGGAGAGTCTATTAGGGATAATTTGTGCACAACTTATGCTGAAGCTAACGCCCCCTTTACTGTACCTGTTTTGAATGCAAGGTGTGTAACCTGCCCGTTAGTCGAGCTCTGCATACTTGTGCAGGTAGTCAATTCAGGTGCAGCGTCTGTTTGGAAGCGCTGCCATTTCCTTCTGCTGTACAAAACTTAAGTATACTTCAGGCTAGCTGCCTCCAGGGGTGTCAGCTTGCATTCAAATTTTAGAATTTAGATTAGTGTTAGCACATAATTTGAATCTGATTTGTATTCAAGGTATGTATTTAGCCCCAAGGGGCTGGGCATATCTCTGGAGCTTTCACTTCACTTGCAGCCTGTGAGCGCTGCCCATTGCTTGCTGTCTTGAGTACAAATTATTGATGGGGTACCTATATCCTTTAAAGGTAATACACTGTAGGGTTAGAGAGCTTCTCAGAAGAAAAGCACGTTGGTTTGAGAATTGGGCACTATGGGGGTGGGGGGACTTAACCAGGAGTATGTGGTTGTGTGGCAATAGTTTACTTGTGGGGATCCCGTGGTGTTTATTCTGTTCATTTAATGTTCTCTTTTCATTTTGGTATTTGTGATATACATATATACAGTTATATATGGTTACGTTGTATTTCTGATATTTGGCCAGGTCGTTTTTTCGTGTTACCCAGGCGATGGCATATAACGGCTATTTGATAAGCGGTGTGTACGCCGTTAAAACAAATGTAGAGCTTTGTATGTGTTTCCACAAGTATAGTTATATGCGCCTTTTAGGTTGCATCCTTCTTGGCTATATGCGCTGTTAAGGTCGCATTTTTCTAGGTGGATTCTTTTTGGAAGTAGGGTTTGGGGGAGTGGTTTTTAGATATCCCCAGGAAGTTTCCCATCAGGTCCTCTCATTAGCAAGGTGGTTTGTGACTGGCCAATTTAGGTGTCCTGGATGCTACATAAGATGATTATGTTGCATTTGATGGTGTGCTGTGTAGCGTGAAGAAGAGCCAGGAGGCTGAAAATAGTGGGCTGTAGCCACTACGAGCAGCATTTTATGTAACTTTATATCTTTTCCCTTCATACAATAAAGTGAATTTAGTATTGTAGTAATAGCTGTGCTGGATTGAAGTGGAAAGTGGATTCAAATGCATTACCTTATATACTCGCTTATAAGCCTAATTTTTCTGCATTAAAAAAATGCTGAAATGTTATCCCCTCAGCTTATATGGGAGTCAGTGGAGCAGAACAGATGGTGGAGCAGGTTTTGTTACTGGCGGAGGAGTTTAAGGATTGTGCACTAGTGATCCTGCTCATGCCAGCTGGCTCCCTGCTGTGTCTGTGGACCCCATTCCCTGCAACATTGTGTGCAGAGTGTGCTGCTCAACCACATCTACAATGCCGCTGCAACAAGGACAACCAGGCACTGCTCTTATAACCTGTGTCCCCTGGCTTGTGGAGCAGAGCGTGCAAGCAACATGTCAGTGGTGCAGCGATCAGGGATTAATCCTGTGTGGCAATTGATGTGTCTCATAACTATGACGCCATCTAGTGGCATCTTGACACACAGCTGTATCCTCCTTGGTGTACATCTGGCTATGGGGAGAGGGGATGCCTTGTACTGGGGCAGATATGGGTCTGGGAAGGGGGTACATGATTGTCACTTTTTTCCTGGTTTTTGAGGGAAAAGTGGGTACCTCGGCTTATACACGGGTCGGCTTATATGCAAGTATATACGGTACTCCATTACAGGGTCACTTAAATCGGTTTCCAGATCTTGTAACATTCATGAAACCATCATATTTCAAAGTTACCTGTTATAAGCATAGACAATTAGCATAGACAATTATACAGTGGGATGCGAATGTTTGGGCATCCTTGTTAATCGTCATGATTTTCCTGTAGAAATCGTTGGTTGTTGCGATAAAAAATGTCAGTTAAATATATCATATAGGAGACACACACAGTGATATTTGAGAAGTGACATGAAGTTTATTGGATTTACAGAAAGTGTGCAATAATGGTTTAAACAAAATTAGGCAGGTGCATAAATTTGGGCACCACAAAAAATAAATGAAATCAATATTTCGTAGAGCCTCCTTTTGCAGAAATTACAGGCACTAAACGCTTCCTGTATGTTCCAATGAGAGTCTGGATTCTGGTTGAAGGTATTTTGGACCATTCCTCTTTACAAAACATCTCTAGTTCATTCAGATTTGATGGCTTCCAAGCATGGACAGCTCTCTTTAACTCACACCACAGATTTTCAATGATAGTCAGGTCTGTGAACTGAGATGGCCATTCCAGAACGTTGTACTTTTCCTCTGCATGAATGCCTTAGTGGATTTTGAGCAGTGTTTAGGGGTCATTGTCTTGTTGAAAGATCCAGCCCCAGCGCAGCTTCGGCTTTGTCACAGATTCCTGGACGTTTGTCTCCAGAATCTGCTGATACTGAGTGGAGTGGAATCCATGCGTCCCTCAACTTCCATGCGTCCCTGCACTGGCCACACAGCCCCACAGCATGATGGAACCACCACCATATTTTACTGTAGGTAGCAGGTGTTTTTCTTGGTATGCTATGTTATTTTTCCTCGATGCATAACACCCCTTGTAACTCAATTTTAGTTTCATCAGTCCACAGCACCTTATTCCAAAATGAAGCTGGCTTGTCCAAATGTGCTTTATCATATCTCAAGCGGCTCTGCTTGTGCTGTGGGCTTCCCCTGCATCTCTCTCGCATACAGCATCTCCTTGTGTAAAGTGCGCCAAATGGTTGAACGATGCACAGTGACTCCATCTGCAGCAAGATGATGTTGAAGGTCTTTGGTGCTGGTCTGTGGGTTGACTCTGACTGTTCTCCTCGCTTCTGTCTATCCGAGATTTTTCTTGGTCTGCCACTCCAAATCTTAACTTGAACTGAGCCTGTGGTCTTTCATTTCCTTAATATGTTCCTAACTGTGAAAACAGACAGCTTTCTTTATCCTTTCCCCAAATCATGATGGTGAACAATCTTTGTCTTCAGGTCATTTGAGAGTTGTTTTGTGACCTCCTTGTTGCTACTCTTCAGAGAAAATAATAAAATAAAAAAAAATAAAAAGGAGAAGGGAAACTTACAATTGACCCCCTTAAATACTCTTTCTCATAATTTGATTCACCTGTCTATGCAGGTCAGGGGTCAGTGAGCTTACCAAGCCAATTTTATTTCAAATAAATTAGTTCTAAAGGTTTTAGAATCAATGAAATGACAACAGTGTCCAAATTTTTGCACCTGCCTAATTTTGTTTAAACAATTATTGCACGCTTTCTGTAAATCCAATAAACTTCATTTCACTTCTCGATTATCACTGTGTGTCTCCTATATGATATATTTAACTGACATTTTTTAACGTAACAACTAACGATTTATACAGGAATGTCATGACGATTAACAAGGTTGCCCAAACTTTTGCATCCCACTGGTGGTGGCTGGATAGTGTACTGGTTAAGGGCTCTGCCTTTGACATGGGAGACCAGGGTTTGAATCCTGGCTAGGTCAAGTACCTATTCAGTAAGGAGTTCAAGGCAAGACTCCCTAACACTGCAGGGTGGCCTCTTGAGCGCGTCCCAGTGGCTGCAGCTCTTGAGCGCTTTGAGTCCGAAAGGAGAAAAGCGCTATACAAATGTTCGGATTATTACTGTATACAGGTTTTTTTTAAGCCCAGTGTGTGCTTAAAAGTAACAGAAGCAGAGCATCAGCAGTACAGCCGGGCAAATGGCATTGTTTAAAAGGGGAAAAAAAATATGTCAGCATTTCTATCCCTCTCACTTCATGTTCCCTTTAAAGGGCACCCGTGGTGAAAATAAACTAATGAAACAAACCATTTTCTCTATCCTCATTCGCCTAAAAATGACTTAAGATATTCCAGTTTTATTTCACATTTAAAACTACTTTTTAAGTTGTAACTGTTTTATTGTTTTTGATCATTGACACATTCATTGACGTATGCCAGAGCTAAAAGCTATGAACTAATGACCATTTTTATCTCTTTTCTGCTCTCAAAAGCCATTCCTGCTAGGAAAGTGTTTTATAGTTGTAATTTCTGATCAGTGATGGTCACACTGTAGTCTGTAGCAAGGAAATGAGCAGCGCTACTTAGAAACAGACTAGTGCCTACCTGCAAAAGAGTGCAAGCCCCACTTGTGGGGTCGAATACACACCGAGCATACACATGACCTGTCTACCACTAGAGGAGGATGTTGGTTTCCATTAACAGCTTGCATGCAACCTATTAAGTACTCGTCCCTCCCACTGCGAAGAAGTCAATCCTCCATGGGAGGGGCCTAACACTAACTAAATCCTAACCTATGTATATGCATAGCCTGGGTGCGGCTAATCAAATAAAATTGAAAATTGCGCAAAAGGTGGATCAGCGCAACACCAGGCCGCCTCCGAATGGCCTCCATCAGAGATGCGCTGAGCCCCCCCAGGAACTACAAATGCACCTTGAACCCAAACAGAAGCTCTGCATATACACCAAAAACATGGCTGTTAAGTGGGAGCAGCTGACCAAAAATGAATTACATTAGTACATAGCAAGGAAATGAGCAGCGCTACTTAAAAACAGACTAGTGCCTACCTGCAAAAGAGTGCAAGCCCCACTTGTGGGGTCGAATACACACCGAGCATACACATGACCTGTCTACCACTAGAGGAGGATGTTGGTTTCCATTAACAGCTTGCATGCAACCTATTAAGTACTCGTCCCTCCCACTGCGAAGAAGTCAATCCTCCATGGGAGGGGCCTAACACTAACTAAATTCTAACCTATGTATATGCATAGCCTGGGTGCGGCTAATCAAATAAAATCGAAAATTGTGCACAAGGTGGATCAGCGCAACACCAGGCCGCCTCCGAATGGCCTCCATCAGAGATGCGCTGAGCCCCCACAGGAACTACAAACGCACCTTGAACCCAAACAGAAGCTCTGCATATACACCAAAAGCATGGCTGTTAAGTGGGAGCAGCTGACCAAAAACGAATTACAGTAGTACATAGCAAGGAAATGAGCAGCGCCATGGAGGATTGACTTCTTCGCAGTGGGAGGGACGAGTACTTAATAGGTTGCATGCAAGCTGTTAATGGAAACCAACATCCTCCTCTAGTGGTAGACAGGTCATGTGTATGCTCGGTGTGTATTCGACCCCACAAGTGGAGCTTACACTTTTTTGCAGGTAGGCACTAGTCTGTTTTTAAGTAGCGCTGCTCATTTCCTTGCTATGTACTACTGTAATTCGTTTTTGGTCAGCTGCTCCCACTTAACAGCCATGCTTTTGGTGTATATGCAGAGCTTCTGTTTGGGTTCAAGGTGCGTTTGTAGTTCCTGTGGGGGCTCAGCGCATCTCTGATGGAGGCCATTCGGAGGCGGCCTGGTGTTGCGCTGATCCACCTTGTGCACACTGTAGTCTGAACCAGTCCTGACAGACAGGAACTGCCACTTACATACCTGATGTTTAACTCTTTCAGGCAGAGAAAGAAAAAAAAAAGTAACAGCCTAGATATGTGTGTGCTAGGCACTGTATATATCCAAGTCTATCTCATCAAGTCACGTGTCACCTTGGGTATCCTTTTAAAAATGAACCTGAAGAGAGGAATATGCCATCTTATTTCCCTTATAAATAATACCTGGCTGTCATGCTGAGCTTTGGGCTTTAGTTGTTTGCAACAAGCATGCAGCCAGTGGAGTCAGTTTTTGGGCTACATGCTCATTTCTGGCCAGTGACTAAGGCTTTGTTTCAACTAGCTGCCCCACATCCTATGAGACAAGCGGCGGCACTTCCTGTTCTGCGAGTACACAGCCAAATCCCGGAAGCCATGCGATGCACGGCTATGGGATCCGCTGCCACACACACGGAAAAATGCTGCAATGTCGTCCAAATCACTATGGCAAGCTACTCAGATGGCAGCAGCATTATCCCCAATGGCAGAGTTTCCCCTTCTGATTTGCCTGCGGGGAAACTCTGCGGATTCAGCCCGATTTCCACTCTAGGTAAAACGGGCAATTATAGTATCAGAGGCAGAGCATCAGCACAGAGGTCAGCCAAATGCCAACCGCCATTGTTTATTGCAGAATGTATACGGCAGCCTTCATATTCCTCTTGCTTCCTTATAAGTGACAATATTGTTCCCTAGTTTCTTATACAACTAATGTATAATGCTATACTGATAATATCACTTGGAGAAATACGGGTCTGTTGTTGTATGACTGTCTTTCTATAATTGTATCAATAGATATGCTGTACTTCCTTGTACTGTACTGTTTTAGTTGTATATGTTATAAAATCTTCAATAAATCTTAAAGAGAGTCTGAAGCGAGAATAAATCTCGCTTCAGACCTCAGTCAGCAGGGGCACGTGTGTCCCTGCTAAAAACGCCGCTATCCCGCGGCTAAACGGGGGTCCCTTACCCCCCGAAATCCCCTCCGAGCAGCGGGGAATGTCTTCCGGATTGAGGCCGGGCTAACCGCCGCAGCCCCGCCTCACGCGCGTCTGTCAGAGCGTATCTCCGCCTCTCCCCCGCCCCTCTCAGTCTACCTTCGCTGAGAGGGGCGGGGGAGAGGCGGTGATGCGCCGCTGATAGACGGAGCTGAGAGGCAGGGCTGCAGCCATTAGCCCTGCCTTAACAGCAGCAGAATCTACGACCAAGTTGGTCGTAGATTTTGCAGGGGGGGGGGGGGGGTCAGGGACCCTCGTTTAGCTGCGGGATAGCAGCGTTTTAGCAGGGGCACGCATGCCCCTGCTGACTATGAGACAAGAAGCGAGATTTATTCTCGCTTCAGGGTCTCTAACTGTTAAAAAAAAAAAAAGCTAGGCTCACAGTAGGACGTTGCGATGCTGCACTATAAAACTGCAATTAAAAATCTATGCGACGTTAGCGTTGCATTGTAACATGTAGCGTTATGGCAACGCACTGCTGCACAGGGACGGATCTAGGGGGGGGGGGGGCAAGCGGGTATCTTGCCCCAGGCGCAGTTTGTTGAATTCTTAAAAAGGCGGCAAAATGAATGGCAGATTAGGCGCCAAAACCTGACCTTTAGGCGCCAAAACCTGACCTTGCTCCAGGCGCAACTTGGTCTTGATCCATCCCTGCTGCTGCTGCAGTGCGTTACCTCTAAATGCACGTTACCAGGTACAGGAAAGCATACTTTTCATTGCCACAGTAATGCAGCGTTAATCTGCATTACCAATTATTTGTTGTGTTGCGTTGTAATGATGGATTGCAACTTTACAATGCAACATCCCACCGTGAACCTAGCCTGATTGCTTGTGTGTCCATGCCTCTACACTGAATTACACTAAGAGAGAGAGACAGAGAGAGAGAGAGAGAGAAAGTTTGAATTGAGTTGAAGGATAATAATAAAAAAAAAAAAAAAAAACACAACATTCTCTCTCTCTGACCAATATGCAATGCAGTTGTCTCCTATGAGATACATTTTCAACTTCTTTTTTAAATTATTTTTCTGAACTTTAAAAAAAAAAAAAAAGTACCAAAACCAAGGTAAACTCAATTTTATTTTGAATGTTTTTCTTGCTTGTTGGTGGTTTAAAGGGCATCTTATCGATAAGCTGTAAAAATATATTTTTTCTTTGCAAAACTAAGATTTATGCAGAAAAAAATTATAAAATTATAAGAGACGTATAAAGTTAAAAGTTATAAAAGACGTATATTAAAGAAAAAAATCAGTGGTAATCCTAAAATTAGAACATGCTTGGACATATTTTGAGATTAGCTCTAGCAGCTATTTCCATGAATCAGTGTAGGTGAAGTATGAGAAGACCAGCTTACTTGGCATAGTATACCCATCCATCCTTTGTGCTCCTCTCCTCCCATCCAGGCGGCAGCTCATCCTCACTATCCGTATCATCCAGACCTGCGTATTTCAGGGCTGCCATCCCACTGCGTTTCCTAAAGTAACGTCAATTCCGTAGATTATCAATACAATTACTGGAGCTGCAGCAGCTTCACATATACCGCAATCCGGCCACTAGAGGTCTCGCGTGCTCTGCAAAGAGAAAGAGAAAGCATTGCCGTGATTGGTCTCAACTCCCAAACAAAGTCCACGTGCAGGAAGACAGCTGAGCGCAGGAGAACCTTACAGCACACATTAACCCATCCAGTGCCAGCAGACCTGTCAATGTTCATAATCCACACTTTGTATAATAGCTTTAGCAGAGCCATCTGCAAAGATCTCGTGCTATGTGCCTGGGTTACATAATTTGGAGAGGAGACGTGCAGTTGGTTACAGTGGTATACACCAGTATTTATTACAATCTTTCCCAAAGGACAAGAACAAAAACAAGCAAAACTTGTGAACAAGAACTGTTTGAAATTATTACAGATTATTCCACTGCTGTGCATGGAAATCCAGTTCAGGTGAACATAAAAATATATATTTACAGAAAGTTCATGACACCCAAAGCACATGTTGAAGTTGCATTATGTCAACATGGGCTGTTGGCAAGATAATTGCTTGCCACTGTTTGATTTTATTTTTTAAAGTAAGGTGGGGATGTTACAGGAGGCGGCAGATGCGTACATGGATATATGCTGACTGTCATTTTGGGACCGGGTGAGCCGAATGACGGCTCCCCCTGCTGCTGTACAAATTCTGTCCGGCGCTAATTAGTATTTCCCCTCAAAGTCGTAGCAACTTGGAGGGAGAAGTAATTTGGGGTCCAGGGATCGCCGGCACCCAAATTACACTACTGCACGGCTATAGACATAATAACATCATGTCTTTTATTGTGCTTTAAAAGCAACTTCGGCTCCGTCTTCTGACAGAGCCGATGTTACTCACTGAGCACGCTATAGCTGTAATTCCTATTACATTCTATGGTGGCGCTGGCTGCGCCCAAATCTACCTGCACTGGAAAGCACTGCTAGGCTCTGCCTTCCTGAGTTATGCTTAGAGCTGTCAGAGTATTGCAATGGCTCATGGGACTTGTAGTTCCACCACAGCTGGAGTGCCAAGGTTAGCCATCATTGGCCCAGCCATTTCCTTTGGTTGTCTTTAGGTTAATGCAGCTGTGGTGTAGTGTACTGTGGGCCCTTTCAAAGCAAATGCACAGCGTTCCATCGCAACGCTCAATATCATCACATCCCAACGTGATGCAATATTTTTATGGTATGTTCACATAGGGTGCGGTAGGTCCCAGTAGGGTTTAACGGGCAACGTGCAGATTTACAGAGGCAGTGAAGCCCCTTCACCACAGACAGTCACGCACTTGTCAGGGCCTTTTGATGCTATTTAGGCACTGGTCTTGTTTAGGGGTCCCAGCAGGAAACTTCATAGTGAAATTCACTAATTTGATTGGGTGGACAGAACCCTCTCCAACTTTTCGGTTTCAGATAGGGTGAAGTAAACTATACCCACATATTCAGCCAATCACAACGCTTCATGCTGTAGAGGGTGCTGTGATTGGAGAACTGCCCTCTGAGATTTTCTGCTTGGTCCCCTAAACTAGACTATTGCCACTATTTATGCAAGTGCAGGGAATTCTAGGGGTTGCTTTGCATCGTGTAAGGTTAGGGATCAGATGATATACCGGTATGTAGGATAGGTCACAAGCGCTATTAACTTGGCAAAGAAGTTTCATCCTTCGTAAATTGATCAGTGGGGTCCTGTGATGTGATGCCTGTATAATGCCAAATACACACAATAAGATTTTCTGGCAGACCATTTCCAGCATTTCCGATCTGATTTCCAATCGATTTTCCGTTCACTTCTACGGAAAATCCAACAGAAAATTGATCAGAAATCAGACTGGACATGCTGGAAATAGTCGATCTGGCAGTAAATCTGCCAGAAAATCTCATCGTATTAGGCATAAGACATCTGGGGAAATAAACCCCTTAGTTTATTAGCAGACATTTGAATAAATTGGACTTTTTTATAATCATATGGTACAGGGAGCCTGTTAGGTTATTTCAGTTATTTATATTTCTGTTATTGGTTATACATTAGTTACAACTACCATCCTTGATTGTATATCTTGTTTATCGTAATATGCAAATGTTTGTAAGCCTTATTACTGAAAATTTTAAATAAAATGTGAAGTTTAAAAAAAATTAAAAAAAATAAATTTGTTTTTGTTTTTTTTTTTCTTTAGAAAACAGACCGTAAGATCAAATTGTACCTTGCTTGGAGGACTTTTGCCATGAGACTGTACAGAAAGTCACCTTGCTGCAGGACTTAAACCTGGTACACACTTTCAATTATGATTGGCCAATCACTGACCAACTTTACCACCTCCATGTAGTATTAGGCTTTATCTACACAATCTACTCATAATATTCAATATCTGTTGACCCTTGTACTACAAAGAGGTGGTGAAATTGGTCAGTGATAGGCCAATCATAATTGAAAGTGTGTACCAGGTCGATATACAGCTTACCCTGCTGCTGCACAAGTCCCGGCAGCGTTAATTACTATTCCCCCTCCAGGTCAACATGGATGGTGGGGAATGATGTAATTCGGCTTCCAGATATTGCTGGTGTTACAGTGTTTTAAAAGTAACTTAAGCTTTGCTTCTGACACGCCAAAGTTATTCACCGTGTGCAACTATAGTCATAATTCCTATTACGGCCTATGGTGGCGCCAGCTGCACCCAAGTCTCCTGCGCCGTTTTAACAGCGCTCGTATACTGAGCCACTTGCTGTAATGCAACTGACGTGCAGCGCATGTGAAGGAATTTTCTGTGTTTCCCTACGGGTCAGTTTCCACCATAGGTTTCTATGGGAAACACATCTGCTATATGGAAAGATTGTGCAAGCCGGGACTTTCCGTTTGCATTGCAGGTGGATTGTGATCTGCATGATAGTGTGAACAGATCCTATTCACAATATATATTTGTTCACCATTAAGTTCCACTGCAATCTGGTGTGAACTGAGCCACAGTTAAAACATACCAGTTATCAGTTGCCAGTGTAAACGCAGCCTAAAGCCTGGTACACACATCCAATTTTGATTGGCCCATGACTGACCATATTTTACCTCCTCCATGTAACAGATTTAGAATACTACAGGCAGATTGTGCAGGTAGGCTTTCATACTACATGGGAGTGGTAACATTGGCCAGTGATTGGTCAGTCAAAAGTGGATAGGTGTACTAGGCTTAAAACTACTTTCACACTGACACATTGTGGTGCTTCGGACAATAGAAGGCGCTAGTCAAGTTTAGGGGACCCAGCAGGAAACCTCATAGGAAAATTCCCCTAACATGATTGGGTGGACAGCATCCTTTCAAACACTCAGGTTTCAGATAGGTTGTAGTAAACGACGCCCACACTATTCAGCCAATCACAACTCTTCATGCTGTGATTGGAGAACTACTCCCTATGAGGTTTCCTGCTGGGTCCCCTATATTAGACTAGCGCCCAATATAATCCCATTGCAAATGCAGTGCAATTATTCTGTAATGGTTTGTTCACATTGGTGCGTCAGCAGATCTGTCAGAGTAACACGAGACATGTTGTGCGGTACTGGACAACAGGCATGTTTACAGTTTCAGTGAAGCATACTTTTCAAGTGTCATATGCATTGCTCTGCATGTGTAATGCACAATGCAGCTCACCTCCTCCATTGTACTGCGCTCCCATTTTTTTACAGGCTGTGCAATGCAATGCCCCAGAGTGCAAGCAGCCTTACACTACACAGAGCAGGAGTCTGTACCTGATTTTAAACACCTGCACTAACTGTCAGGAAACTCCAATCTTCCAGTTAGAGAAGCAGTGAGATAACCCATAAGTGTGCACATAAAAACAAAATAAGCATGCAGACAATGTTTACCATTAATCCTAAAAAATAAACCATTATGGCGCTTTGAGTCCACCAGGAGAAAAGCACAATATAAATGTTCTGTGTATAGCAGTTGTATACACACATTTTCTGCCTCTCCAGATGTTATAATACTAAGATTAGTATAAATTTCACATATAATAGAAATTAATAACATTTATTTTAAATACCACTGGCTTGCTATAATTGCCGCTGTAGTGAGTAAGCACAGAATACACACTTCAGGATGCCTGACAATTTAGATGACAAAGTGTCACCACACAAAAGCCCCACCCACCTGCTAGGGACACTTACATAGGCATGTCACTGCTGGAGAGCCCATGTATTAAAAAAAAAAAAAAAAAACTATCCGCATCCACCAAACAATCTTGATTGAGCCATTTATTATAAATATTATTTTGTTGCAAAATAAGAAGTCAAAATATTGTGTAGCTTACACAACAACGTGTGTGTGTGTGTGTGTGTGTGTGTGTGTGTGTGTGTGTGTGTGTGTGTGTGTGTGTGTGTGTGTGTGTGTGTGTGTGTGTGTGTGTGTGTGTGTGTGTGTGTGTGTGTGTGTGTGTGTGTGTGTGTGTGTGTGTGTGTGTGTGTGTGTGTGTGTGTGTGTGTGTGTGTGTGTGTGTGTCTTGCCTTGTGATTATAGAGAGTGAGTGAGTGAGTGAGTGAGTGAGTGAGTGAGTGAGTGAGTGAGTGAGTGAGTGAGTGAGTGTGTGTGTGTGTGTGTGTGTGTGTGTGTCACTTGCCTTGTGGTGTGTGTAAGTAAGGCACTTGCCTTGTGGTGTGTGTAAGTAAGGCACTTGCCTTGTGATGATACATTGTAGTGTGTGTGTGTGTGTGTGTGTATAAGACACTTGCCTTGTGATACATTGGGTATCATTCATAAAGCATTTCCGCATGCGGAAATGCTTAACACCGGTGACTTTCCCGACCACTCAGCATAAGCCCCATTCATAAAGGCTCTTTCCGCATGAAAAAGTGACAGAGCGATACATTTCCGCCTTGTGCGGAGTTTTTCTAGATTAATCTAGAAAAAGTAACAAACACATCCATTCATAAAGATTAGAGCAAGCGGTATCCGGAAGGAAAATACCGCTTGCTCGACAGTAGCGATAGGCGGGCGGCATACATATAAATGAATGGGAGGGACCTCCCAAGCAGCATCAGACAGAGCAGCGCAGGGAGGGAATCGGGCAGCTTTTAAGTTTCCGCATGTCTTCCGCCACGCTGCCGCCAGCTTCCTCCAGAAAACCTCCGCACTTCTTCCGCAACAGGCAGACTTCTTTATGAATGGCCACCCAGAAGTCTTAATTACCGGTTGCGGAGAAGAACGGTGTTTTCCCGCACTACCGACAGCCTGTTTATGAATGATACCCAAGGTGTATGTATGTATGTGTATAAGGCACTTGCCTTGTGATGATGTTGATTGCAGATCAAACTTCAGTTTACACAGGTTCACTTTCCAAAGCAGTGTCACTTGATTGCAAGCTCTTCAGCACAGTCTCTGAGCTGTCTGTATATGATGGAGGTCACACAGTCCTGTGAATGGCTGCACTGAAGTAGCTGTCTCTGCTCACAGACTCACATGGGCTGCCCATACAATTCTCAACTAAGCTTGCCTTTCTGTTCACGCTTCCTGTGTTCTGAGATTAGCTCTCTCTGGAAACAGCGCTTGCAGCTTGTAGTTCCGGTGTAATGTCTGATTACGCTGCCTCAAAGCTGCCCTCCACGGCAGGCATGACTTCCTCATTCTGTGGAGATCGCTTCCTCATTCCACAGAGAGAAGGCAGCACAATCAGACATAGCACAGCCCAGACTGTGCTTCTGCAGAGCTGTATGGTAATTAATTCCGCAGCACTTCCTTGCTGTGAATGGGGTTGTAATGCACTGAAGGTGGCTGATTGTAGGAGAAGATTACTGACAGGACGGTTAATCTGCAGGGCAGACAGCAGTCAGAAGTGCTTGATTAGAATACTGAGGGCCAGATTTATCAAGTGTCTGAGACAAAATATTAGTAGGTTTTTAGAAATCCGTGCAGAACTGTCTCAGTCATTCTAAAGGTGGCCACTAATGG
Source organism: Hyperolius riggenbachi (assembly GCF_040937935.1). Taxonomy (NCBI): domain Eukaryota; kingdom Metazoa; phylum Chordata; class Amphibia; order Anura; family Hyperoliidae; genus Hyperolius; species Hyperolius riggenbachi. The sequence goes on from NC_090656.1 coordinate 47,721,793, forward strand.
TCCAATTTTCTAGCGAAAAATCGTTCGAGCAATAAAAAATTCTGATCGGAAGAAAAATCGTTCACTACACCATCAACGAACCAATCTTTGCTATCTATCGATCATGATCGTCTTTAAAATTCAAAATTTCGTTCGACAAAAATTCAGTCGGACGACTTTTTTTTCAATCGTTCATAATCGATCATAACCATTAACGGAGAATATTTACTGGCAATTCGATCACTGCCGATCTAGAATTTCAGATCGATCGAACGATTTTACGCCAGAAATTGGTCTGTTAGTGGACAGCTTAAGAAATCATTAGACGGTGCAGATTCCTTCTTAACCAGTTCGTATCCTACCTACAGTATATTCACGTCATTGTAAGTGGCTCTTGAAAGCCACATGACGTGAATATAAGTCAGTTCCCTTTAATGAGCACAGTGCGTGTGCTAGCACGCGTCTGGGCTCATTAATCCCCCTCCCTCTAACTACACTAATTAGGGATGCCCTCCCGGAGGTTCGATCCTCCAACCCGCAGCCCGATCCCTTGTAATTTAGTATTCCCCCCCTCCTCCTTCCCCCATGCTGCGATCGGGCAGCATGGAGGATTAGCATGTAAACAACATACCTCACCTCGTTCCAGCGCGATCAGCCTCCCCTCCGTGCATCACCGCTGCCTGTGTCATTATGCCGAACGGATCGGGTCCCGGCTTGATGACGTCATCAAGCCGGGACCCGATCAGTTCGGCATAATGACACAGGCAGCGGTGATGCACGGAGGGGAGGCTGATCGCGCTGGAACGAGGTGAGGTATGTTGTTTACATGCTAATCCTCCATGCTGCTTGCCCGATCGCAGCATGGAGGTGAGGGGAGGGGGGCATAATGGCTATCTGGGGGCTATTTAAGGGGGAGAGGGGGCAGGATAATTGCACACCTGGCCATCTATGGGGAGGGGGGCAAAGGGGCACACACTAATATCTATGGGGGCAAAGGGGCTCACCTGGCTATATATGGGGGGGCACTGACAAAGGGACACATCTGATTATCGAGGGGGGGGGGGAGAATAAAGCGGCACACCTGGCGATCTATGGGGGGTCAAGGGGGCACATATAACTTTTATACTGGGGAGGGGCTGATAAGGGGCACATCTGGCTATACTGGGGGGAATAAGGGGGCACACCTGGCTATCTATGGGGGGCGGAGGGTAATAAAGGGGCACATCTTGCTAACTACGGGGGTGGGAGCTAATAATTTGACGTAGCAGTTTAGATATGTATGCCGTGAGGGTATATTACGTTTATTTTGGCGAACACGGCTTGTAATTGCTTGTAAAGTACAAAGCAAAAAAATGGGAAAAATACACCTTTATTGACTAATATTATATTGTCGCCATACATTGTACTAGGAAGATAATTTAAATGTTGAAATAAACAGGACATATGGACTAATAAAATATGTGGGCTTGATCTACAGTAATACTTTTTATTTTTAAACGGTAATGCCTGAAAACTGAGAAATAATGACTTTTTAAATTTTTTTCTCCTTATTTCCTTTAAAATACTTTCAAAGTAAAATAATACTTAGCAAAAAGTACCACCCAGAGAAAGCCTAATTGGTGGCAAAAAAAACAAGGTATAGATCATTTATTTGTGATAAGTACTGCTAAAGTTATTGGCTAATGAATAGGAGACCTGTGAAATGTAGAAAATTGCTTGGGTTTTTTAGGGGGAAAACCCCAGGGTAGGGAACTGGTTAAAGAGAAACTCCAACCTAGAATTGAACTTTATCCCAATCAGTAGCTGATAGGGGCACTATTGCTAATTTCATCTTTTTTAGCCACTTATACATTCATATGTCGTTCTGGAGTAATGATCTTGCTAAGTATATAGTCCAGTTCAAATGTAAATGTTCACTGACAATATGCATTTAGAGCCAGGCACTCACGTCGGTAGTTTTCCTTTCTGACTCCAATGCAGCCTAATCCATTTTATAGTAGGGAGGCATCACTGGTGTTAGAGCTGCCGTTATTTTCCACCCCTCTGTGCAGCTCCATTTACTTTGTACCACCTTGTAACTGCTCTAACGTGCAGTTACATAGCTCACAGCAGCCACCGTAAAGTGCAGGACGTGGCTGCGAGCGGCTGTGTGTTGAAACGAAGCACTGCCGCCAAGGACCCCTTTTGCTAAACAGGAATGAAACGGACACCTATTGTCCGTTTCTATGGTAACCCGACCGGCTTTCGAACTGCGCAATCTAGCGGCGGCATCAAAGAGCCACTAGATTGCGCTGTTCAGAAGCCGCTATTACATAGGCTTTGGGAAGGTTCTTACTATCATGCAAAACTGTTATTCTGCTGGTTAGAACAGTTTTAGAAGAAAAAACTATCGGTAATGCTTTGATAAATCTGGCCCTGTAATTGTTCCTTTGAAGTCTTGTAATTCGAATGTGGAATACGCTTATCACCACCTGTAGCAATGCCTTGTGCACAAGTGGAGTAAAGGTAACCATACATCAGACGACTTGGTGGATGATTGACCATCCAATTATATTATTATAATCGAATTGGATGAAAATCTGTGGCGACAAGTGCATGCACGACTGACAATGCGACTGGCGTATTCTCCCCTAATGTTAAATGTTCCCCCACTGCCCAGTGCAAGTGATACATTATCTGTCCGTATCCTCCACTGTCTTCGTTCTCCTGACAATTGCGACCCACGTGGTTTCCTAGTAAGGACGCGCGTGTAATGTCAGATGTCACACACGCAGGCATGTTACTAGGCAACCACGTGAAGTATGCGTGTACGGAGAATGGAGGAAGCCAGGAGCCAGCAGAGGACAAGCGGCGGGCACGGCGGAGAGGTAATGTATAACTTGCAATGGGGGGGGGGGGACATTTAACATTACGGGGGATATAGTATCACAAGCGAGGTGGCCAGATGCTGTGTCACAAGGCCAATTCGTGATCAATTTCAGAATGATTGACCGGTGATCGGCCTCAGTGTATGGCCAGCTGATCAATCTCTCTCTAATCAGATTCCTAATCAAATTCGGTTACAGAGAGATTTGTATTTTGGTCGGCTCATCATCGCTAGATATATGGTTGCCTTTTCGGGACCGCCTCTATGAGATCCTACGCCGCACTTGTGGCTGTTCTAGCCTGATGCGGCGTAGGATCTACGCCGGCCAGCAGTTTCCGCTCCCGATGTGATCGTGCGCACCCGGAGGGGGAGATTAAGCTGTCATATGACAGCCGACATCTCCCCCGAGTGATCAGCAGCCATCGCGTATGGCTGCTGATCACGTGATCACTACGATCGCCGTCCGATCGTAGTGATCAGTTTGACAGCTGCGGTGGCAGAGGGGGAAAGAAGAGGATCCACTCACCTCCCTGCTGTTCCAGCGACGATCGGCGCCCCCCTCCGCTCTGGCCGGCATCTCCACTCTGTCTGACGTCAGCGCCGGGTCACGGCTTGATGACGTCATCAAGCCGCGACCCGGAACTGATCGTCAGATAGAACGGAGATGCCGGCCGGAGAAGAGGGTCCCATGCGGCTCATTGCTGGAGCCTGGAATGTGAGTGAAGGCTGCTGGCAGAAGGGGGGGCACAGGCCACTATGGGGGGACACAAATATAGCCAGCCACAGACGGGATCCGGCCGCCTGACCCCCCCAAACGCGCGCACCCCCCTCCCGCGCAAAATGCCTGGTCCTTAAGGGGGGGTAGGCGGCCGGTCCCGAAAAGGTTAACCATGGCCAATTTGTTTGCCAAGATGTTTTTTTTTTTTTATTATTATTACTAATGTTTTTTTTTAAAGGACTTACGAGGCCAAAATGACAAAAATGTCACTTTACCTTTTTTCTCAGCAGAATCCACGGAGGACGCCCTCCGCTCCGTTTCGCCGTCAATTTAGTCCTTTTAGTTCCCCCAGGGCTTGTCCTGACCCCACCGAAAAGGTCGCATCGTCATTCCACCCCTAAGATGGCTACCCCTTTGATCCGCGGCTGCGCAGTACGCTTTGCCGCGAGTGCGACTGCGCAGCCTTTAGCCCGCCTCCAGCCGCGTAGTGGTTCCCGGCATCCTCCTGAAGCGTACGTCGAGCGCGGCTGGAGGCGGGCTAAAGGCTGCGCAGTCGCACATGCGGCAAAGCGTACTGCGCAGCCGCGGATCAAGGCGGCGGCCATCTTAGGGGTGGAATGACGATGCGACCCATTCGGCGGGGTCGGAACAAGCCCTGGGGGAACTAAAAGGACTAGATTGACGGCGGAACGGAGCGGAGGGCGTCCTCCGTGGATTCTGCTGAGAAAAAGGTAAAGTGTCATTTTTGTCATTTTGGCCTCGTAAGTCCTTTAAATAAAAACACTTCAACCATCTATGTCTGTGGTTCCAAACCTTTTTGAAGTCATTAGTAACAAGACTATGTTCTATTTAAAGCGTTGTGGAAGATGTCAGCATTATATAAATACTAATTAATACTCATAACCCCCAGGCATATCAATGGAAGTGTAAAGGGGGACCAACAGTAAGAGCAAGGGGAGTGGAGCCACAAGACCACCAAGGAGAGATATCCTCCCCCTACACCATCCTCTGCCACCTACCCTCTCCCCTACACCATACTGAGCCACCTACCCTTCCCATGAGGTGCCTGCTACCCTCCTCCTAAACCATACTGTGCCACCTACCCTCCCATGAGGTGCCTGCTACCCTCCTCCTAAACCATACTGTGCCACCTACCCTCCCATGAGGTGCCTGTTACCTTCCCCAACACCGTACTGTACTTCCTGTTTGGCCGGACGCCAGAAGGGGAATACCGCATAGTAACGCGGTATTTCCTGAAGGCCTGTTTTTGATGGTGCGGTGGGCGTGCCGCACCACTGACACCAAAATACAGTGTGAAACCGGCCTGAAAATAATGGAATGCTGTGCATAAAGTTTGTTATCAAATGACATATAGGTGACTTAACGTAATCAAAATGAGGTGTGGAATAAATTTTGATGTGTCTTTCAGCTCGGACCCCTGTCACATAAAAAATAGGAAGGGAAAAACTCAATCCTACATCCCAATGAAATAAAAGTATAGGTCATAAATGATTATTACCTTGCTTTTGAAATATGTTGCCATGAGGGTGTATTACTGTTGTTTTTGCAAATAAGGTTTTGTAATTATTAATAGATTACAACGAGGGAGAAAAACACAACATGGAAAACAAATACACCCTTATTTCTAAATACAATAATGTCATTGTACTAGTAACATAACCTAAATGTTGTAATAACCAGGACAAATGGGCAAACAACATGTGTGAGTTTTATCTACAATAGCATTGTTTAATGAAGACATTGTCATTCTTCAATTTCACCCCTTTAAAATGCATAGAAAATAGTAAAAACGAAAAAAAACAAAAAACACAAAAACCCTAATTTGGCCCCAAAAAAACAAACAAAACAAAAACAAGACATAGATCATTTAGGTATGATGAGTACCGTAGTTGGGTGAATGAATGAAAGCAGCGCTGCAATGTGAACAATAAAGTAAATATGTAATGTTCACTAAGGAGATGAAAAATTAAAGTAACGTGCCCAAAAGAGTAACCAAAGAAAATGCCTCCTTTAGGCCTCTTTTCCACGAACTGTTGAGCTGTGTGCTCAGCAAGCAGTTGCCAGGCAGCAGCAAGCAGTTACCAGGCAGCAGCAAGCAGTTGTGAGAGTTTGAGAGGCATTTCACTGCCTGTAAACAGTTCGTGGAAAAGAGGCCTTAGTGTTAACTATCCCACTGACCGAAACATGTTTTAAATTAATATGCAAATTTGCATGCAAAAACATGCATGCAATTTGACAAATGTTAACACTGCCTAAAGCACAGGTGTGGAGCTCCAGTCCTCGGGGGTGTAAGATCCCCTGGCTCCTCAGGGTGGCGGACCGCCAAGATCCACGCTGAGGCGCAAGCCTCTGGGTCTCGGCCTGTCTCCCTTTGGATAAGCGGCGGACGCGCTCTCCATATGCGCTCCGTCGCTGTAAACAATGAGTTGGGTTATATGTCAGTCATATGGGCATACAGTCTGACTCATAGCAGGTGACCAGGCAAGCCTGGGGGGCACTTGTCTTAGAAGATTACTGGAAACAATGTTACCAGGTAACTAATAACTCTAGTCTTCCCCAGTAATCTTCTAGCATATGTACTCTGAGATGATCAGCAAGAAATGAGAGGTTAGGGTGAGTCCCCAGCTTGGAGAAAGTACTGAATGTAGAGCAGGTGACATCTATAGTGTAGTTCCAGCACTGTGAGGCCACGTCATCAGAGTTGCTCAAATCCAAATTCGGTAGATACCCCGATAGTTCTATCCGGATATCTCCCAGTAAAGCTGTGCGGGGGTCAATATTACCTGTATGACGTCTTCTTCGGTCAGTCCCCGACGCCTCCCACGATGCGGTCCAAGCGGTGTACACGTAACTACACACTTCCTCCTTCCGGGTTGAAGGAGGAAGTGTTTGTAGTCATGTGACCGGCGCATGGAACGCATCGTGGGAGGCGCCGAGGGACTGACCGAAGAAGACGTCATACAGGTAATATTGACCCCCGTTCCCCCGCACAGCTTTACTGGGAGATATCCGGATAGAAGTATCCGGGTATCTCCCGAATTCGTATTTGAGCAACTCTGCACATCATTGCTGCTGCACTAATAATATGTGCTTCCAGGAGACTTGTCTTTGTTTCCCCGTAGCTTCATAAGCTGCCTGACTGTCACTTTCCTCCTGACATGACTAAGGACGCTTTCCTGTGTGACTTCTCTGAAGTTTAATAAAACTAGCTTTCTGACTGAAACATTTCCCACACTCTGAACACAAATAAGGACGCTCTCCTTTGTGTCTCCTGTGATGTCTAAGAAAAACTAATTTCTGACAACCATTTCACACATTCAGAACATGTAAAAGGACGCTCACCAATGATTTTTCTGATGTGTAGTAAGATTACCTTTCTGTCTGAAACATTTCCCACACTCTGGAGAAATAATAACAGAGAATAGTCATTGCCCTGTCAGCAGTCGTGTGTGTTGCCGAAGCAGTTACAGATAATAAAGACCAGGTTAGACACAAACTCAATAGATAAAAAGATAAAAGGGGCATCCCTGAGTCACTGGTCCCCATCATGTCTCTCTCCTCTGCAGACTGCGGCCCCTAAATGGAAGGACACTCATCCTTCCATTTTCTCTGGCTGCTTGCAGGAGATCACCACATGTGGGGGCGGGGCCAATAAGGAGGGAAAAATAAACTGGCGACATCATTGGCCAATGGGAGGGACAAAGGCTGAGGCTAGGCTGCAGTGATTGGTTTAGCAGGGCTGAGGGGCGGGACTGTCTTGTCTGCAGGCATATTTATGGGCCTGCAGAAAGTTTGTTAATTAACAGACGGTTGGCAATGTGTTGTGGGTGGGGTTTGGTGCTTACATCATCATCTAGCTCAGCCTGCAGCTATCCTTAAGGGCTGAGGCTGAGCATGTCCCATGAAACCCCGCCCCTGACCAATTACTGGCAGGGGGCGTGGATTTGATGTGAAAAGGTGGGAGCTTTGAGTAGTACTTCCATACTGTGCATGGGTATCAGCTGATCTAGTCTGGCGTGGAGCGCTCACAGCCTACCTGCCTGCCTGCCATCCTTTGCCTCCTCCACCAGGACCAGCAGCAGAAGCCAGCTTCATGCCTCCTCCACCAGGACCAGCAGCAGAAGCCAGCCTCATGGCTCCTCCACCAGGACCAGCAGCAGAAGCCAGCCTCTTGTCGCCTCCACCAGGAAAAGCAGCAGAAGCCAGCATCATGCCTCCTCCAACAGGGCCAGCAGCAGAAGCCAGCTTCATGCCTCCTCCACCAGGACCAGCAGCAGAAGCCAGCCTCATGCCTCCTCCACCAGGACCAGCAGCAGAAGCCAGCCTCATGGCTCCTCCACCAGGACCAGCAGCAGAAGCCAGCCTCTTGTCTCCTCCACCAGGAAAAGCAGCAGAAGCCAGCATCATGCCTCCTCCACCAGGGCCAGCAGCAGAAGCCAGCCTCATGCCTCCTCCACCAGGGCCAGCAGCAGAAGCCAGCCTCATGCCTCCTCCACCAGGGCCAGCAGCAGAAGCCAGCCTCATGCCTCCTCCACCAGGGCCAGCAGCAGAAGCCAGCCTCATGCCTCCTCCACCAGGGCCAGCAGTAGAAGCCTGCCTCATGCCGCCTCCTCCTCCACCAGGACCAGCAGCAGAAGCAGCCTCATGCCTCCTCCTCCACCATGGCCAGCAGCAGAAGCCAGTCTCATGCCTCCTCCTCCACCAGGACCAGCAGCAGAAGCAGCCTCATGCCTCCTCCACCAGGGCCAGCAGCAGAAGCAGCCTCATGCCTCCTCCTCCACCAGGGCCAGCAGCAGAAGCCAGTCTCATGCCTCCTCCTCCACCAGGACCAGCAGCAGAAGCAGCCTCATGCCTCCTCCTCCACCAGGACCAGCAGCAGAAGCAGCCTCATGCCTCCTCCTCCACCAGGACCAGCAGCAGAAGCAGCCTCATGCCTCCTCCTCCACCAGAGCCAGTAGCAGAAGCCAGCCTCATGCCTCCTCCTCCACCAGGGCCAGCAGCAGAAGCCAGCCTCCTGCCCCAGCTGTCTCTCACAGTAAGTAGCTGAGCTCACTCACTTGCTTTTAAAGAGAAACTTAACTGAGAGGGATATGGATGTTTCCTTTTAAACAATACCAGTTGCCTGGCAGTCCTGCTGATCTTTGGCTGCAGTAGTGTCTGAATCACACACCTGACACAAGCATGCAGCTAATCCAGTCTGACTTCAGTCAGAGCACCTGATCTGCATGCTTGTTGAGGGGCTGTGGCTAACAGTATTAGAGATACAGGATCAGCAGGAGAGTCAGGCAACTGGTATTATTTTAAAAGAAAAAATCTATATCCTTCTCAGTTTAGGTTCCCTTTAAACAATACCAGTTTCTTGGCTATCCTGCTTATCCTCTGCCTGTAATCTTTTTAGCTATTGACCCTAAACAAGCATGCAGCATATCAGGTGTTTCTGACATTGTCACTTCTGACAAGATTATCTGATGCTTGTTTCTGGTGTGATTCAGTCACTACTGCAACCAAATAGATCAGCTGTATAGCAAAGCAAATGGTATTGTTTAAAGGGAAAATACTTTTTGCAGCCTCCATATCTCTTGTTGCAGTTGTCCTTTTAAATTATAGATGAGGCAAAGCCAAGGTGAGCGGGATATGGAGGCAGACCTGTTTATTTCCTTTTACATAATGCACAAGGCCTGGCTGTCCTGCTGTCTGTATGACTGATATTGTGGCTTCACCCCTCCCACAGTGTGATGCCATCATGATATGGTCCTGACAGTTTGCTGTCTGTGATCCTCATTGCATTCAGGGAAATAATGGCTTCCTATTGCCAAGCAAGCACTATCTCCCTCTGTGCATAGAACTCTCTAACATTCCACACAGATCACCTGGCAGAACTAAAGCCTCCAGTGATAAATTTCAGAATAAGAATCAGAGAGAGGAAAGCTTTTATCATGGGCAGACGCTGACTAAATATTCTATAATAAATGAATGTTGTAAACAATAAGCAATTTTATTCATTTGTTGTTTACAGTTCATTTAAATCAGTTTAGGTTTACTTACCTGGAGCCTCCTTCAGTGCTGAAAGTCTGTGTAGTCCTCCCTGCAGTTCTGCTGTCACCCATTCTTCTGTTGTCCCCTCCGTAGCGGTGGCTTTTGTGCAAGCACGAGTGTGTGTGTGATGCTTGTGCTGCCTTGCCTGGGAGCATTCTATGCAGTACTATTGCGCAGAACACTCCTGGCCAGATGTGTGACCATGAGCGGTGCATGCACCCGAGCATGCGCAGAAGCCGCTGACCCATACGGAGTGGTGATGCTTGTGCTGCCTTGCCTGGGAGCATTCTATGTAGTACTATTGCGCAGAACACTCCTGGCCACAAGCGTGACCATGAGCCGTGCATGTACCCATGCATGCGCAGAAGCCGCTGACCCATACGGAGTGGTGATGCTTGTGCTGCCTTGCCTGGGAGCATTCTATGCAGTACTATTGCGCAGAACACTCCTGGCCACAAGCGTGACCATGAGCGGTGCATGCACCCATACATGTGCAGAAGCCGCTGACCCATACGGAGTGGTGATGCTTGTGCTGCCTTGCCTGGGAGCATTCTATGCAGTACTATTGCGCAGAACACTCCTGGCCACAAGCGTGACCATGAGCCGTGCATGTACCCATGCATGCGCAGAAGCCGCTGACCCATACGGAGTGGATGAATGGGTGACAGCAGAACTGCGGCGAGGGACACAGACGTCTCGGGGCTGCAGGAAGTCCCAGGTAAATAAAGCTACACTGATTTCATTTGCCTCATGTTTCCTTGACGTGCACCTGTAGAATTTTTATTCTTTGTCAAATTGAACCTCCCCATAAGGGAGGTTTGGAACTCACTATGCTGGGGTTAGGGGAGCACAATTTCTTACCTGTAGTACTGTTCATGTAGCCCCTTGTCCCTGTGATGGTTGCCAGCTGTACCTGGCCGCACCTAAAAGAATCCTGCTGTAGAGTGTGCTCCTGGCCGCAATGCATACTACAGCTCCCAGTATATATTGCTGCTTGCATCTCCTGGCATGCATTGTGGCAGGGACTGTGCTTTTACCGTAGGATTCTGGTTGGTTGGGATAGTGAACATCACATGGAATGGAGGCTTAACGAGTAGCCCCCAGTAGGTAAGCAATGGTCAGTGGCGTAGCATTCGCTATAGCCACCATAGCGTTGCTACGGGGCCCCTAGCCACAGGGGGCCCGTGCGAGTCGGGGGACTTTTTTTTTTTTTTTTTTTGTAAATTATGATGCCGTCCGGCCTGGGCACCCCCCCCCCCGATAATTTTACACCAGTGCCGCCACTCGCCAGGCTCCCCTGGCCCCCCTCCTCTGATAAGGTGGCTGGTGGTGAGGAGAGGGACTATGTGGCGGCGCATTGATCCTCCCTGGCGGCCGGGCCGACACTTACTGTATAGTTCCGGCTTCCGGCCAGCCAGGGAGAGAGAAGGAGAGCTGCGAGGCTGCGAGGAGGAGAGCGAGCGGAGCACGGTCACCGACCCGACCCCACGCCACGCACAAAGCATTTATTGTGCTGACGCTGATGGAGCTGGAGGTGGGTGGAAATGGGGGCCGACCCGGGGGGCTTGTTGGCTGCTGCCATGTGCCACCTGTACCTAGTCCGGTCTGGCCAGCGGCCATGATGCAACCTGTGCTGGCTGGCTGCTGGGGGAAGGGGGGATAGGGCAGGAGAGTTGCTGGCTGCTGGGGGGGGGGGGGGTCATGGGGGAGAAAGTTGCTGGCTGCTGGGGGGGGGGGGGGGGGGCGAGGAATGGAGGAATGAGTTGCTGGCTGCTGGGGGGGGGGGGGTTATGGGGGAGAAAGTTGCTGGCTGCTGGGGGGGGGGGGGGAATGGAGCGGGCACATATACCCCTGACAACATATACTGGGCGCATATACCCCTGACTACATATACTGGGCGCATATACCCCTGACTACATATACTGGGCGCATATACCCCTGACTACATATACTGGGCGCATATACCCCTGACTACATATACTGGGCGCATATACCCCTGACTACATATACTGGGCGCATATACCACCGACTACATATACTGGGCGCATATACCCCTGACTACCTATACTGGGGACACTGGCTGTTTGTCATTATGTGCATTTACTGGTGAAAAGCTGTCTCTTATTATGTGCGTTTACTGGTAAAAAGCTGTCTCTTATTATGTGCGTTTACTGGGGAAACGCTGTCTCTTATTATGTGCATTTACTGGTGAAAAGCTGTCTCTTATTATGTGCGTTTACTGGGGAAACGCTGTCTCTTATTATGTGCGTTTACTGGGGAAACGCTGTCTCTTATTATGTGCATTTACTGGTGAAAAGCTGTCTCTTATTATGTGCGTTTACTGGGGAAACGCTGTCTCTTATTATGTGCGTTTACTGGGGAAACGGTGTCTCTTATTATGTGCGTTTACTGGGGAAACGCTGTCACTTATTATGTGCGTTTACTGGGGAAACGCTGTCTCTTATTATGTGCGTTTACTGGGGAAATGCTGTCTCTTATTATGTGCGTTTACTGGTGAAAAGCTGTCTCTTATGTGCGTTTACTGGTGAAAAGCTGTCTCTTATTATGTGCGTTTACTGGTGAAAAGCTGTCTCTTATTATGTGCGTTTACTGGTGAAAAGCTGTCTCTTATTATGTGCGTTTACTGGTTAAAAGCTGTCACTTTTTATGTGCGTTTACTGGTGAAAAGCTGTCTCTTATTATGTGCGTTTACTGGTGAAAAGCTGTCTCTTATTATGTGCGTTTACTGGTGAAAAGCTCTCTCTTATTATGTGCGTTTACTGGTGAAAAGCTGTCTCTTATGTGCGTTTACTGGTGAAAAGCTGTCTCTTATTATGTGCGTTTACTGGTGAAAAGCTGTCTCTTATTATGTGCGTTTACTGGTGAAAAGCTGTCTCTTATTATGTGCGTTTACTGGTGAAAAGATGTCTCTTATTATGTGCGTTTACTGGTGAAAAGCTGTCTCTTATTATGTGCGTTTACTGGTGAAAAGCTGTCTCTTGTTATGTGCGTTTACTGGTGAAAAGCTCTCTCTTATTATGTGCGTTTACTGGTGAAAAGCTGTCTCTTATTATGTTCGTTTACTTGGGAAACGCTGTCTCTTATGTGCGTTTACTGGGGAAAAGCTGTCTCTCATTATGTGCGTTTACTGGGGAAACGCTGTCTCTTATTATGTGCATTTACTGGGGAAACGCTGTCTCTCATTATGTGCATTTACTTCATATTTTTTTATGTAACTACATTAGCTAGTATAACTACATTAGTTAGCCCCACCCACATGACATCATGGCCACGAACATGTTGCCCCCTAACCATTTTTGACTGCCCCCTCATATGTGCCAGTCTAGAACCGGCCCTGTACCCTGCCTACATATACTGGGCACATATACCCCTGGCTACCTGTTCTGGGGACATCTCTACCCCTGGCCACCTGTTCTGGGGACATCTATACCCCTGGCTACCTGTTCTGGGGACATCTCATGAAAAGCTGTCTCTTATTATGTGCGTTTACTGGTGAAAAGCTGTCTCTTATTATGTGCGTTTACTGGTGAAAAGCTGTCTCTTATTATGTGCGTTTACTGGTTAAAAGCTGTCACTTTTTATGTGCGTTTACTGGTGAAAAGCTGTCTCTTATTATGTGCGTTTACTGGTGAAAAGATGTCTCTTATTATGTGCGTTTACTGGTGAAAAGCTGTCTCTTATTATGTGCGTTTACTGGTGAAAAGCTGTCTCTTGTTATGTGCGTTTACTGGTGAAAAGCTCTCTCTTATTATGTGCGTTTACTGGTGAAAAGCTGTCTCTTATTATGTTCGTTTACTTGGGAAACGCTGTCTCTTATGTGCGTTTACTGGGGAAACGCTGTCTCTCATTATGTGCGTTTACTGGGGAAACGCTGTCTCTTATTATGTGCATTTACTGGGGAAACGCTGTCTCTCATTATGTGCATTTACTTCATATTTTTTTATGTAACTACATTAGCTAGTATAACTACATTAGTTAGCCCCACCCACATGACATCATGGCCACGAACATGTTGCCCCCTAACCATTTTTGACTGCCCCCTCATATGTGCCAGTCTAGAACCGGCCCTGTACCCTGCCTACATATACTGGGCACATATACCCCTGGCTACCTGTTCTGGGGACATCTCTACCCCTGGCCACCTGTTCTGGGGACATCTATACCCCTGGCTACCTGTTCTGGGGACATCTCTACCCCTGGCCACCTGTTCTGGGGACATCTCTACCCCTGGCCACCTGTTCTGGGGACATCTCTACCCCTGGCCACCTGTTCTGGGGACATCTCTACCCCTGGCCACCTGTTCTGGGGACATCTCTACCCCTGGCCACCTGTTCTGGGGACATCTCTACCCCTGGCCACCTGTTCTGGGGACACCTATAGACCTGGCTACTTATACTGCACTTAGAGGGTTGTGGGACTGTTGGGGTGGAGGGTCCTGAAGGAATGTTTGGGTGGGAGGTCCGTGGGGTTGGAAGGTTGTGGGGGGGGGCCCATAAAATTTTTTTGCTATGGGGCCCAGTCATTTCTTGCTACGCCCCTGGCAATGGTGTAACCCCTGCCTCCCAACAGCATACTGAGTTGTAAACCTCACTTATGGCGGGGTTCATCAAAAAAAAATTTTTTTTCTTCTGTACTGATGCTCGGTGTACTTTCAAGTGTACAAGCATTCATCTAGCCCCTTGAAGCTTGTGGGCTCCCTCGCTGACCACCTGGGCTGCTTTGTTCCTCCACTGGCTGAAATGGGTAAAGCCATGACTGGGCGCAGTCATGATCCAATGTGTATACCTGGCTGCGTGCGACCCCCCCCCCCTCCCCCCCATGGTGCTTCTGTGGCCAGTAGCACACTGTACCTGCACAGAATGCTCCTAGCCACAGGAGTATGATTAAGAATGTGCATGGCTGCAGATTTCCAGCACTCCCAGACTACCAAGCTAGACAGTGGAAAAATGGGAGGGACTGGGAGGATGATGAGGAAGCCCACAGCCTACAGGGGGCACTGGAGGAAGTACTCAGGTAAGTATAATTGCTTGTAGTTCTTTGGTTTCCTTTAGGCCTCTTTCAGACCGGAGGCTGAACTGTGTGCTTGTTGGGTAGTTCAGTCTCCCATCTGCTGCCTGTCAGTGCATTTCAGGTGCAATTTAAACAGCATTGCTGCGGTTCTTAGATGTCATTTGTCAAGCGCTATCATGCAGTGGTGTTACGCAGCAGAGCACCGTGACATGTCGAGTCTGAGCATGGCTGTGGCCACGCTTAGATCTGACTCCGGTGCTGATACCGAGGCGCTAACAGGTGCCCAGCTGGTGCTGGAGAGCAGCTGACAGGCAGTGAGGGAAACGCCTGTCTGAAAGTGGCTGTTCATGGTATTTCTGTGGGGAACACAACTGCCGCTATTTAGTGGTAATCCGCTGCAGAGGGGCTCCTGATCTTCCAGGACCCTAACAACTCCCCTGGTCAAGGAAATGGTAACCATTCTCTGATGTCAATTTTATGCTAACTGTATGCAATGTTTGCTGCTTAGAATTGGAACAATAAAATATAGCCAGTTTTTGTTGAAGAGCCCCTGACTAGGGATCATCAATAATAAGCAAATCATTCCAAGCTGGTGCAGGATTATGCAAGTTTTACATACAAATGTATGAAGCTTCAAAATGGACCATGGACCATGACAGAATTCATTTGTCCCATTTCCAAGCTGCATATATTTGCATATAAAATTGCATGGTTCTGCTTTAACTTGGTAGTATTTGCATCTTATTGCCCCTCCCTACTACTGCATTGTGGGAGTTCCTGCCCCTGCACACTGGTGGGTGGGCTCCTTAGCTCAGCCTGTAAGCTGTTTTCTGCGGGTCAGGAAAATATGGCGTGGGGAAAAAATGGCGCACAGTGATAAATCTTTTAAAACGGTATTTATAGTTTTAAGGATATGCAGTAACTTTATTTAAAACGCTATTTATCGTTGGTCTGACCCCCGCCCCTCATGTCCTGCGGTGTCCCCCGGTTCCTGTCTGCCTCCCCCGCCACCCCTCGCACGTCCAATTTTGTCTCCCAGTGATTTCATCTCTGCCCCGGACTGGAGTGTAATGCTACAACAGTCCTACCTAAGCAGATCTTACGAACAGCTGGTGGATATGTATCTGCTCGCTGCCGCTGATGACTTTCTGATGCACCAATCACGCTGGGGGCGCTGCTACAGAATTGCCAAACACCGCTGCTCATTTCTCTGCTCCGTCTGCTAATTGGACCCAATGCTCCCGCCTCCGAGACCATCGCGTCCAATTAGCAGACGGAGCAGAGACATGAGCAGCGGTGATTGGCAGTTCTGGAGCAGCGCCCCCAGCGTGATTGGTGCATCAGAAAGTCATCAGCGGCAGCGAGCAGATACATCCACCAGCTGTTCGTAAGATCTGCTTAGGTAGGACTGTTGTAGCATTACACTCCAGTCCGGGGCAGAGATGAAATCAATGGGAGACAAAATTGGACGTGCGAGGGGGGGCGGGGGAGGCAGACAGGAACCGGGGGACACCGCAGGACATGAGGGGCGGGGGTCAGACCAACGATAAATAGCGTTTTAAATAAAGTTACTGCATATCCTTAAAACTATAAATACCGTTTTAAAAGATTTATCACTGTGCGCCATTTTTTCCCCACGCCATTTTTGACTGTACGCGTTTTCTGACCACAGACCATCAGTCTATCAGTATGTAAATTCTTGGGATTTTTTTGGAAGGGGTAGGTTATCAAGAAGAATACATGGTGGATAACCACAGGTCAGAAAGATATCCTATATAATAAAACGTGTGTGTCTCTGTGTCTCTGTGTGTGTGTGTGTCTCTGTGTGTGTTTCTCTGTGTGTGTGTCTCTCTGTGTGTGTGTGTCTCTGTGTGTGTGTGTCTCTGTGTGTGTGTCTGTGTGTGTGTCTCTGTGTGTGTCTCTGTGTCTCTGTGTGTGTGTGTGTGTGTCTCTGTGTGTGTGTGTCTCTGTGTGTGTGTGTCTCTGTGTGTGTGTGTCTGTGTGTGTGTGTGTCTCTGTGTGTGTGTGTCTCTGTGTGTGTGTGTCTCTGTGTCTCTGTGTGTGTGTGTCTCTGTGTCTCTGTGTGTGTGTGTCTCTGTGTGTGTGTGTCTCTGTGTGTGTGTGTGTGTGTGTGTGTGTGTGTGTGTGTGTGTGTGTGTGTGTCTGTGTGTGTGTGTCTCTGTGTGTGTGTGTGTGTGTGTCTGTGTCTCTGTGTGTGTGTGTGTGTGTGTCTGTGTGTGTGTGTGTGTGTGTGTGTGTGTGTGTGTGTCTGTGTGTGTGTGTCTCTGTGTCTCTGTGTGTGTGTCTCTGTGTCTCTGTGTCTCTGTGTGTGTGTGTGTGTGTGTGTCTCTGTGTGTCTGTGTGTGTGTGTCTCTGTGTGTCTGTGTGTGTGTGTCTCTGTGTCTCTGTGTGTGTGTGTCTGTGTGTGTGTGTCTGTGTGTGTGTGTGTGTGTGTGTGTCTCTGTGTGTGTGTGTGTGTGTGTCTCTGTGTGTCTCTCTGTGTGTGTGTGTGTGTCTGTGTGTGTGTGTCTCTGTGTGTGTGTGTGTGTGTGTCTGTGTGTGTCTCTGTGTGTGTGTGTCTGTGTGTGTGTGTGTCTGTGTGTGTGTGTGTCTGTGTGTGTGTGTGTGTGTGTGTGTGTGTGTGTGTCTCTGTGTGTGTGTGTGTGTGTGTGTCTCTGTGTGTGTGTGTCTCTGTGTGTGTGTGTGTGTGTGTGTGTGTGTGTGTGTGTGTGTGTGTGTGTGTGTGTGTGTGTGTGTGTGTGTGTGTGTGTGTGTGTGTGTCTGTGTGTGTCTGTGTGTGTGTGTGTGTGTGTCTGTGTGTGTGTGTGTCTGTGTGTGTGTGTGTGTGTGTGTGTCTGTGTGTGTGTGTGTCTGTGTGTGTGTCTCTGTGTGTGTGTGTCTGTGTGTGTGTGTCTCTGTGTGTGTGTGTGTGTGTGTCTCTGTGTGTCTGTGTGTGTGTGTCTGTGTGTGTGTGTCTCTGTGTGTGTGTGTCTGTGTGTGTGTGTCTCTGTGTGTGTGTGTCTCTGTGTGTGTGTGTCTCTGTGTGTGTGTGTCCCTGCTTCCAGACCTGACAGTTTGCTGTCTTTGAACCTCATTGCATTGTGGGAAATAACAGCCTTTTCCAACTGCCAAGCATGAAACTTCTCCCTGTGTGCATAATCTGCAGACATCGGTGGAGGACGGTCGAGCGGAACATGTTTGTACTCGCGTTGCTGGGGGGGGGGGGGGGGGGGGGTTGGCGGGGGGAGAGCGCCTGTAGCTTAGCGCCCATTTTTGGTCCTAGAAAAAATCTATTAATTTTCTAAGCAATATATTCATACTGTTCCGTTCACACTTTTATCTAGTCCTCTCTTTTAAGTTTTTAATTTTTAATTTCTGATGTTATGTTTTTACAGTTTTATATTTTTACTGTAAATTATGAACAATCAATACATTGCCACAAAACTGTGAAAACCTATGGATAGATAAACAATATGTTTTTTATATCATTTTTTTAGATTTTTTTTATATATTTGTATAGTATGTGTTATTAATATTCTTTGATTATCTTATTATTCTACATGTATCACATCATTTTAACCTGTCTTGCAGGTACTTATTTTATCTGTTCAGGTAATATGTAATTGTTACGCTCTGCTATGCATTTTTTCATACAATCACCTATATGCATATACCACAATCCACCACTAGATGGCACTGCATCACTAAAATGAACTTGCCCTTACTCTTGCCCTATTCAAAAATGGCACCAGCAACTGCTAGTTGCATCTGCACATGTGCAGAATGACTCAGCACATTTACCAAGCACTGTGATTGGTCAATCAACCCCCAAAGTAGTATAAATGAGCACTCCTGGAAGTGAGCCCTAACAGAGGTGCCTGGCTCTTCTACTGACCACATATGGTAAGTTACAGCTTTCTTTCCTTATGATACCTTCATTTTTTCCATTACTTGTGAATTTTTGCATTAAGAATTCGGTGTTTGATTCGAGGTTTATCTTGGATTTTTACATTCTTTGCTTTTAGCGCAAAAATACACGAGATCAATATTTTATAGTAAAAACATATAAAACTATTTTTTTAGCGCAAAACGTCTAAAACAATAATTTTTATTCTAGCCCGAAAGATCTGTGTTTTTTTTCGTGGAAATGTGCAATGTATGCAAAAACCGCGCAAGTTAACGGGAATTTTTCCCAAAATTATTCACTTGAAATTTGAATTAAACATTATTTTTGCAAGATTTTTTTTTTTATGCGAAAAGAATATTAACAGTTTTGCTCATCACTGCTCACAATTACTTCTCACAATGAACCCCCTTTTTCTCATCTACAGAGAGCGACTTCTTATTCCTGAGTGGGGTCAGGAAAATCTCCCCACCTGCCTTTACAGTGGTTGCCTAATGGTAACCCTGGTTTGTGAGTATTAATATTTACTCTATCTGGTAACCATTTACCAGTACATATTGGGGCTCTTGGTGTTCTTTGTTAGCCCATTTTTGGGCGGCTTTTTTACTAGTAGATATATAATCCACTTTCTTTTGGTTTTAGATATCCCAGGCTTGCATATTTGTATGTAGGGATGAGCAGGCAAAATTCTGTAACTTGATTTTGTAATTTTTTTTCCTTCTTCTCCAATACCAGTTGCTTGGCAGAGCTGCTAATTAGGGGTGGTCAATCAGATGCAAATCAGTTTGAGTTGGTGCAGTGTTTGTTTTTTGTTTTACCCCTGTAATATCTATATCTGGGCAGCATGGTGGCGTAGTGGTTAGCACTCTCGCCTTGCAGCGCTGGGTCCCCGGTTCGAATCCCAGCCAGGGCACCATCTGCAAGGAGTTTGTATGTTCTCCCCGTGTCTGTGTGGGTTTCCTCCGGGTACTCTGGTTTCCTCCCACATCCCAAAAACATACAGATAAGTTAATTGGTTCACCCCTAAATTGGCCCTAGACTACAGTACTTACACTACATAATACATATATAGACATATGATAATAGCAGGGATTAGATTGTGAGCTCCTTTGAGGGACAGTTAGTGACAATACACTATATATATATATATATATATATATATATATATATATATATATATATATATATATATATATATATACTGTACAGCGCTGCGTAAGATGTCGGTGCTTTAATGCCTGCCGCCTGTAGTGATCAGTAGTTATTGCTAAGGCAATAGTTTTGGGACCCAGTGCTCTACAGATGCATTGCTCTGCCATTACCTAGTGATGCATATGTACAGCACTGGGGCCCCTGACCTGTTGCCCTAGCAATCACATCCGATCACTACTGACATGTACGCTTGGGATAACGGTCTGCTGCATGCCCAGCTAGTAGTGAAATAAGGTATCGCTGTAATCGGGAAGGGCCAAACTGTGGCACTTGTCATGTGGAAACTGAAAAAGTGTTTTCTGCATTCAACCCCCCCCCCCCCCAATCAATACTGTTCACAGCATGTTTTGACGTGTATAACCGCCAATACCACTAGGGAGGTTAACAAATATATAATCTCCATCTGGAAATTGATTGTTTGGGACCACTGATGGACAAAAATCTCCTAACCAATCTGATCAGGTTAATTAAATCTCTATCTGATTTTTGGATCCATTTGATCAATCTGATTGAATTGGTTAGGAGATTTTTGTCTTAGTGGTCCCAAACCAGCATTCTTGAATTTAGGGATCTAAAACAATTTTTAATTCCTTTGGGTGCCAATGTTCCCATTTTGAGCTATATTTTGTCTCCTAGTTTCACCCCATCCAATTAGGGTAGAAATGTTTCAAGTGCGCAATTTGACACTTTTTTTTTGGTTTGCAGTCATGTCTTGCCATAAACTAAATGTTTAAGCTACTGTATATACCTTGCATGTACTTGCATGCAAGACTTTCTGCATCATTTCCTTGCACTTGCTTGTGATGTGTTGGTGTGATTTGCATGCATATGTTTAATAAAAGGGAAATGTAATAGACCATTAAATATCAGTATTCTATACACAACAGGGTCTTCCACTAGGCAACCTAGGCAGGTTGTTAAAGGAAACATTATCTGAGAAGGGATATGGATGTTTCCTTTTAAAGAGACACTGAAGCGAACTAATTTTGCCTATTTTACCTTATAATCCACTTCAGTGCTCTAATGCCAAGTAATCCGCCGTGTCCCCGCCGCTAAACGAGGGCTGCAGAGCCCTCAAATCCCTCCGCAAATTTCCATGACCAACTTGGTCGTGGATTATGCTGCACTGAGGGGCAGAGCTTCCAGCTGTAGCTCTGCCCCTCCTGACGTCAATCGCCACGCAATCCACGTCAGGAGGGGCAGAGCTGAAGCTCTGCCCCTTCCAGGAAATGCTGGTCAGATTGCCCCCTGGGGAATTGGGGGCTCTGCAGCACTCGTTTTGGGGCGGGGACACGGCGGATTACTTGGCATTAGAGCACTGAAGCGAATTATAAGGTAAAATAGGCAAAATTAGTTCGCTTCAGTGTCTCTTTAAACAATATCAGTTGCTTGTCAGTCATGCTGATCTCTTTGGCTGCAGTAGTGACTGAATCAAACACCTGAAATAAGCATGCAGCAAATCTAGTCTGACTTCAGTCAGAGCATCTGGTCTGCATGCTTGTTGAGGGGCTGTGGCTAAGTGTTAGAAACACAGGATCAGCTTGAGTCAGGCAACTGGTATTATTTTAAAAGGAAAAATCCAAATCCTTCTCAGTTTAGATTCCCTTGAAAGGCCATCCAAGGTGAAAATAAACTGATGAGAAAAACGATTGTATCTATCCTCCTCCTAAAAGTGTTTTCTCCTAGAACGTCATTTCGTACAGCACCCCTGGATGAGACTTGTCACCCTCCCCACCGTGGACAGGAAACTGTTAAAAGAAGAATTTGCATAAGCAATAGGCAGCCACATATAAGATACTACACCTGCCACCGTACCTCAGTTTAGTTTCCTGTCCCGGACAGGAAGCATGGGAGAGGTCTCCAGGAGTGCCATCCATGTCAGGCAGCAGGGGCAGCGGTTTCCAGGGCTCCAAGCAGCGCTGTTCAGTGAACAGTCGGAGCCCTGCAGCGTGGAGGAGGCTTCTCCATTGGAGGCAGCGACTTTATGCGTGCATTGAAGACAGTTTACTTCCGGTTGAACCGGAGGTGGTCACGTGCTGGCGTCCCGCGTGATTTGATCTGAGGCAGGGGCCGCGGCGGTGATTAGGAATCAACATACAGCTGATTCCTTAAGGTAAGAAGCTGATTAAGCATATGTTTAGATGGCAGGGGCTGCATGCATAATTAGATCAGCTGCATCAAATCAGCAGCACAGGTATATGTTTGTAGAGTCCATGATGCACTCTGGTTTGTGGCTGGGATCATGGAGGACGCCTCTGGGTCAGCTCCTGCACAATCTGCTAAATCTGCCCAGGATCCCTCTCTGGCAAGTAGATGTGGTTATGTTTCTTCTGCTTGGCCGGATATAAGTTATGTATAGGGGGATTTGTCTAATGGCTGGCTATCATTTATTATGTTTTATACCCTAAAAGACATAAGACTGAGAAGGTTGAAAAGTCTGACAAATCTTTTACTCAGTCCAGTCAGCATGGACTAGCAAGTCTGAATGGAAATTGTGCCAGTATTGTACAGAGAATACAGCAATAGGGAATTAAACATTATGCTATTGCTCTTACTGCCTCAGCTGCTTCAGATGGGCCTGGGACTAGTAGTGCTGTGGATTATCTGCCTGTTATAGCTAATCCATCATCTCCTATGTTGTCTGCACCTCCGACTATGCCTCCTACTTTCCAAGAGACAGAGGCCTCAATTCACTAAGATCATGCTGGAGATAATAAGGCAAGAGAAAACTTACCTCCACACAGTGAGAGAGTAATCTTATTTCTTCATTCCTTAAGTTACCTCCTCTGTAGTTAATTTACCCTCTCTGTAGTTAATTTACCTCCTCTGTAGTTATTTTGACACGTCTGTCTTTAACTCTGGAGTTATTTTAAGGATTGGAGAGTTAACTTAAAGACAGAAGAGCTAACTTTAGGCTTGCCTGAGGTAAAATGTTTCCTGAATACTACATGCCTTATCACCATGGTAACAACTCTAGAAGAGTTATTAAAGACAGGAGATAAGCTTAGTGAATTGAGGCCATAGGCCTGTATTCAAAGAGCATTCCTGCATGCGGTAATGCTCAAAACAGCTGACTTTACCGACCATTTAGCAAAGTGTCCATTCATAAAACCTGTTTCCGCATGAAAAGCTGACATTCCTGAGCAGGTGCGGGAAATTACCGCCTTGTGCGGAGAGTATCACAACACGTCACTGATGGTTAATTCATAAAGATTAGAGCTGGGGGAATGAGAGCGGAGAAACCCGGCTGTTTAGATATTGCGATAAGCCAGCGGATAACATAAAAAGCTAATGGAGAGACAGACCTCCCAGACAGCTGCAGTGAGAGCAGAGCAAAAACTGCATCCCAGAATACCCAGGCTGTGGTTTTTTTTAACCCCTTGTGCACCTGTTTTCAGATAAATTTCACATCAGAAAGCCTGCATGTGTAACATTCTTGAAGTTCTTCTAAACTGCAGCAATTAAATAGATTGTTTAGACAGATTCAGGGCAAGGAGAGGCAATTTAAACAAAAATGCACATGTAAAGGGATGCTGGGGCTGCCTCCTTTATAGTAACTCTCTGCACAGAGAAAATGTATCAAACTAGGAGGAAGATTTGAGTGAAACTGACTAAGGGCCATTTTTCACTACCCTGCGATTTACGATTTGATTCTGATTGCAAGGTACGTTAAACTAATGGAAACTGCAGCAGCAATTTCCATTGGTGCAATCTGATTGCGATGCGATTTGGACAAAGCGCAATCGTCATTCTGCTGCGTTTTGTATGCGATTGAGCTGTACTATAAGTATAGTAGCTCAATCGCATAGTGGAAATTGAAGTGCGATTGTGATCGCAAATGCGATCGCATTTCATAGTGGAAAAGAGCCCTAACCGAATTGTTTTTCTCCTGAATTCATGAAAGACTTACTAATGGCTATGCATGAGACAATGGCGTCAATTCACCAGAGAGGATTTACTAAGAGAAAAAAGGTAGGTAGTTTATCTCATGAGGTATTTTAACACTCTGGAGTCAATTCACCAGTGTGAGAGGACAGAGAGAAAAGTGTTCGATAGCAGGGGATAATGGAGAGATATGCATGAGGAAAGTGTGAGAAAGCAGAGAGTTAGGTAATCGGTATTAATGATTTGCATGGGATACTTTTCCTCTCTGTAAGCTTGAAAGTGAAGCATTGTGGGTAGGAGGCGGAGTTTCACCACTATGTAACCAGAGTATTCCCGCCTTTTACTGCCGGATCATATCATAAATCATATGACGAGTGAGTCTGAACTTCTTCACCACCTCTGTCTCGGCTGCGTTTTGCAATCCGCTTGCGGCTGCGGATACGCTTGGGTAATGTATTTCAATGGGCTGGTGCACACCAGAGCGGGAGGCGTTTTGCAGAAACGCATACTCCCGGGCTGCTGCAGATGTTGGATTGCGGAGGCGTTTCTGCCTCAATGTTAAGTATAGGAAAAACGCAAACCGTTTTGAAAAACCGCACTTCAGTGCGGTTTGCCAGGCGGTTTTTGTTACAGTAGCTGTTCAGTAACAGTAACGCTTCACAAAACCGCAAAATGCTAGCTGAAACGCTACAGAAAAATAAGAAAAAGCGTTAAATCTGCTAGCATTTTGCGGATCTGCTAGCGGTTTTTGGTGTGCACCAGGCCTAACAGAGTAAGGCCTTGTTCACATCAGGGACGCTTCTGTGTGCTTTCCACAGCGCACTGCCCTGTGCGATCAGCAAGGCAGGGCAGGATTTACGCCTCAGGAGCCTATAGGCACAGAAGTTGTGGCGCCCTAAACTCCGCCCAAAAACAAGGCCACACCCTACCCCTAAGTCACACCCCTTTTTTTTCTGGTGGGATTAAAGGGAACCTGAAACGAGAACTATATGGAGGTTGCCATATTTATTTCCATTAAAGTGGACCTGCACTCTTGCACAGGACAGAAGGAAAACAAAGAAATGCACCCTGTATGTATTTAGAGAATTTAGCCAGTAAAATTACCCCCTCATCTGTGTTTAATCACAAATTGTAATTTAACCTCTCCCCTGAGTCACCTGAATGCCACAGCAGATAAGGCAGTTAAGCTTATTTGAAAGCACAGAATGTGAACAATATGTCTGCTTACATGAAAGCAGGAAGAAGATGTGCTGCAGATTAATTGCAGGATTTGTATCAGCTGTAACAAAAATTTTTCTTTAAATGTTATTATACTGTTTCGTATCTTTTAGAGCAGAGAGGAGGTTCTGAGTTCAGGTCTGCTTTAAAGCAATATCAGTTGCCATTTCTGACTGGATTAGCTGCATGCTTATTTCAGGTGTGCAATTCAGACACTACTGAGGGTAAAGAGATCAGCAGGACAGCCAGGCAATTGGTATGGTTTAAAAGGAAATAAATATGGCATCCTCCATACACTTCTCGCTTCAGGTTCGCTTTTCACCACACATTTTCGAAACCCTGTGCACATAAGCACATGTATAACGTTTTACCTCCTCCAGCAGCAGAAGTAAGGGATTGGTTCACACTCAGCTTTTTAAGTTTTTTTTGTTTTTGTTTTTTTTAATCACTAGCGCAGGCATGGCCACACTTTCTGAATCCTTTAACCTTCCTGGCGGTAAGCCCGAGCTGAGCTCGGGCTATGCCGCGCAGGAAGATATCTCAGCCCCTGATGGAGCGATTTGCTCCATTTAAAATGCTGTACGCGCAGCTAGCACTTTGCTAGCCGCGCGTACAGCTTGATCGCCGCCGCTCTGCGGCGATCGCCCGTACGCAGCGGCGCAAGAGGGCCCCCCCCCCCCCCCGCCAGAGCCCTGCGCTGCCCGGACCAATGAGTTCCGGGCAGCGCTATGGGCTGGATCGGAGGTGTCTGACGTCAGGACGTCGGCTGACGTCCATGACGTCATTCCGATCGTCGCCATGGCGACAGGAGAAGCCAAACGGGAGCGCGTTATATACGCGTTCCCCTGTTTGCTATTGATGCCGGCGACGATCGCACTAGAGGGACACATGCGCCCTCTAGTGGTGTTTCATGTAGCTACCACTCTGGTAGCTTTACATGAAACACAAAAAAAAAAATTAAAAAAAAAAAGGATTTTTGCCATTTTGGCAAAAAAAATTAACCACCAGGAGGGTTAAAGAGAACCAAAACTTTCAGAAACACTTACTTAAGGAGAAGCTTCCCACACTGTCCTCTGCCTGGATCCCTCCAGCTGAGGGCATGTCGATAATCTGATCGGGGCGGCGCTCTTCACCTGGGAAGTGCAGCCATACTTCACCTGTGCAAGTACAGCTGTGCCTGCGCTGTAAGCTTGCTTGTGCATGAATGACTATGGCCTACACAGGTGAAGTATGGCTGCACCCCCTCCATTCAGATTATTGAGGTGCCCTTGTTGGTAATCTTTGGAGGGTCCGTGGGCGGCAATGGAGGAAAGAAGGACAGTGAGTGAAACCTTATTAGGTTCCAGAGGTCTTCCTCTCCTTAGACAAGTATGTAATTTTCTTCCCAGGTTCACTGTAACAAAATATTTTGCTATTTTTTTCTAAAAACATATTCTACCTCCACTCCCCTCCTGAGGTTCGAACCACCTGACAGGTCTGCCACAGTCACTTGGATGGACCACAACACCTCCTGATCTCCTTATCTTGTCACGCTATGTGCATAATTGGATATATGAATCCCTCTCTGTCTAAATATCAGCTACTACACTACTGTCTAGGTTCTCTGCAGCTTCTACCTGCCAGTGCTGCAGAGTCCAGTAATGCTGCAGACAGGAAGTCCAATAATGCTAAGCAGACAGGAATGCTAGGGGAAGAGGAATCTCCTAGTTACAGCAGTCACTGAACCAGACATCATTCATGATGCTCGCTGGACAGTGCAAAGAAATCCTGTGCAGATACAAATCAGGCTGGGCCGGGATCTCAGCTGACAAGTTCAGTAAAGGTCAGAGGTGGCAAACATAAACATGCAGCAGCCAGAAGCAGAGAAGCCTAACCCTTGTTCCCTGCACAGAGTTCTCTGCAGACACAGCCTGTGCGCTAAAGCCCAGTCTCTCACCTGCCATGTCTGGCTGCCCCACGATCTCTCAGGGCTCAGCTGAAGGACTTCTACAGTAAGCACTTGCCGAGGCTTTCTTCAATCAGCCCCAGCGGCATTACAAACCTCGTGTTGCTTAGGGAGAGGGGGGGGGGGGGGGGCGGAGTTAACTGGCCACAACTATTTCACTTTGAGCAGGGGGAGTGGAAAACATTAGAAGCTTATAACGGAGAGGAGCGTGGAAAAGGGGCCAGGGAGGCGGATCTCAGCCACTGCCCTGTAATCTGCTCTGCCATAAGTAAAAGTAGGAAAGGTCTGGGGTTGAATTAACATGGTCAGAGTCAGTAGCATTATTCGTCCTCCCCTACTTCAGTGGAACTGTCCCGACTTGATGGGGATGCTGCAGGCGCCACTCTAAACCTTTTCTGCATTTACCGGAAAGATGCGAATTACCGGCCGATGACGTCATCCAACCCGACATTCCCCGCCTGTCACATGCTTGCCGCCTGTAGGCACGTGCCTACAGTGCCTAGTGGTAAATCCGGCCCTGCAGCAAGGTATTGATTTTTCCATGTAACTAAATGTAGCTGGTTCACATCTATGCGCTGCGCTGAGCAGCGTTACAAAAACGTAGTGTTGCATGCATTTCTGTGCGCTGAGCTGTAAAGCGCACAGCAATGCAAGTGAATGGGTCTGCTTTTTTAGCGCATAGAAGCGCATGCATTTTTTACCCCTAATTGGAGAAAAAAATACATTTACATACAAAAACAAAGTTTTATTGACTGCTGCTGCTACAGTAAGCAAAACGTGTTTTAAAGAAGTGCACAGAAACGCGCACTAAAGCGCGCGCGTATTTCACCATGCGCTTTCACACCTTTTTTAGCGCAGCAGATGTGATCGAGGCCTAAGCTCAAAAGGCTCCATCTTCCGCAGCAGCTGCTGTGTGAAAACCACGATATCTCCAGGTTCATTCAGGGGATAAAGAGATGAAAAAATAATGAATGGCCACACCCCCCTTTCTTCCCTGGTGAATTGTGATTTGGAGAAAAACTAACTACTAACTATCACTTATTTATCTCATACTTATCTCACATTTATCTCTTGCATTTCTCTCTGTCGATATTTTCCCCTATACTTCTGGAGAATTGCTATTTGGAGATATCACAGGAGGTAAATTGCCTCCCAAGAGATAAATAGGTTGGTAACCTCTGGTGTCAATTCACCAGAGGATTTACTAAGAGAAAAAAGGTAGGTAGTTTCTCATGAGGTATTTTAACACTCTGGAGTCAATTCACCAGTGTGAGAGGACAGAGAGAAAAGTGTTTGCTAGCAGGGGATAATGGAGAGATATGCATGAGGAAAGTGTGAGAAAGCAGAGAGTTAGGTAATCGGTATTAATGATTTACATGGGATACTTTTCCTCTCTGTAAGCTTGAAAGTGAAGCAGTGTGGGTAGGAGGCGGAGTTTTACCATACCTGACCAGAGTATTCCCGCCTTTTACTGCCGGATCATATCATACATCATATCACGAGTGAGTCTGAACTTCTTCACCACCTCTGTCTCAGTAAAATTATCAAGAACTGTTCTCTCACGAAAAATACGAGGTGTGATTAAACAGACCCTCCTCCTGCATCTTCTCATAATAGAAGCAAGCTCATAATAGAAGCAAGCTCTAAGGCCTAGTGCACACCAGAGTGGTTCGGCTGCGTTTTGCGATCCGCTTGCGGCTGCGAGGATGCTTGGGTAATGTATTTTAATGAGCTGGTGCACACCAGAGCGGGAGGCGTTTTGCAGAAACGCATACTCCCGGGCTGCTGCAGATTTTGGATTGCGGAGGCGTTTCTGCCTCAATGTTAAGTATAGGAAAAACGCAAACCAATCTGAAAAACGGCACTTCAGAGCGGTTTGCCAGGCGTTTTTGTTACAGTAGCTGTTCAGTAACAGCTTTACTGTAACAATACATGAAATCTACTACACCAAAAACGCTTCACAAAACCGCAAAATGCTACATGTGAATTTTCGCATTGCGCACAATCACGAATTTTCACGTGAAACGATAATGTTTTCGCGCGCAAACGCGAATTTTCGCACAAACTATATCGCTTTTGTGGGAAAATTCGCTTTTGCGCATTAAAACGTTATTGTTTCGCACGAAAATTTGCGATCACGTGCAATGCGAGTGCTAACAGTTAGCACTCTTTTGTGAATCAAGCCCTATGTGTAACTCTGTGTGAGAGTGAAAGCTCCCAACAGCTGTAGCTTCTGTGTCCTGTGTTTCTGACTGAAGTGTCTGAAGAGAACAGAGGAAATGTAACTAATTGTCACAGCTTTTCATACTATTTTTGCTTTCAGAGTTTGATATGTTTGATATATTCTTTCTGTAGTCCGATATGCAACTCTGGCTGTGCATTGAAGCAGACACCCCTTCTGCAATTGATTTGTCCCAATATAGCTAAATCCTACCCTCAATAAATTACAGCTTTTGCCTCTGATATTTAACATGAAAAGTAGGAAAATGTTTACACAGCTACTTAGACATTATTTGTACATTGTCATTTTAGAACACTTGGGTATTGATAATATTCCTTTAAGAAAGGACCTTTTCAAAGTAAACGATCCTTTCGTCCCTCTTCTAAGAATAAGTCAGATCCCTAGTCCTCTAAGGGCGGGAGATGGGCTCCCTACAAGTCACAGAAGCCCAAGTCCAACTTCACTTTTACCAAGAAGTCAGATAAGCAATGTCGCTAGTATTCCAGTGAGATGGAGAATTGCAGATTTTTTTCGAAACATGGCAACTACAGTTCACAAAACATTGGTTATTTAGGCTGCCTTCACAGTGGGACGTTACAAGCGCGCGTTAGAGCAGCCTGTAACGCAGCCCAACTCACAGTAATGAAAAATCAATGGGCAGTTCACAGTGCCCACGTTGTGTTACAGTGTAACGCTGGACGTTTAAAGAGGGTGCAGCATGCTGTGCGTTATATGCGGTTTTAGCCGCATTAGACTGTTTGCACATGCTCAGTAATGTGTGTTTCTATTTTTTTGTACAGGAGAGGAGGGGAGAGTCCGCTATTGTGGCCAGCCACATGACTAATTAATATGCACTGCAGTGTTTACTTCCTGGAGCGGCCGCTTATTGGCTGGAGGGACCACGTGATGCGGAGTTTTCCGATCACGTGGTCTCCACAGTCTTTGCTGCATGCACCGTTTTTCATCCGATAGTATGCGTCAAAAAGTACGCATCACGGACGCATCAAGAGACGTATAACGTCCAACTTCAAAGCTCACATGCGTTGGGGGCACGTTATGCGACCCTTATGTCGCATCTAACGCAACGTCTTAGCGGGAAAGGGCCCTTAAGGTGGTTTTTGGAGGGATACAGAATAGAGTTCAGCCAGCCTCCTCTTCAGAACTTTTGCATTACTCCCCGCTCGCAGGATCAAATAAAGTTTTCAGCCGTACAATCGGAAGTCCTTTCCCTGTTTAGAGAAAAAAAAAAGTAATTTGAGAAGTACCGAAATGTCAGAGGACAGGGATTCTATTCCCCTGTTTTTTCTAGTAAAGGAGCTACAGGGAAATTATCGGTTCATACTAAATCTAAAGAGTCTAAACCAGAAGGTAAAATACAGAAAATTCAGGATGGATTCGCTCTATTATTCATCTCTTACAGAAGGACAATTTCCTAACCTTTCTAGACCAAAAGGATGCGTATCTTCAATTACCGATACATCTCTCTTCTCAATAGTACTTAACCTCCCTGGCGGTAAGCCCGAACTGAGTTCGGGCTATGCCGCCGGGAGGCACCGCTCAGGCCCCGCTGGGCCGATTTGCATATTTTTTTTTTTTTGTTACACGCAGCTAGCACTTTGCTAGCTGCGTGTAACCTCCGATCGCCGCCGCTACCCGCCGATCCGCCGCTATACGCGTCGCCGCAGCCGCCCCCCCCCCCCCCCCCCCCCAGACCCCGTGCGCTGTCTGGCCAATCAGTGCCAGGCAGCGCCGTGGGGTGGATTGGATTCCCCTTTGACGTCATGACGTCGGTGACGTCATCCCGCCCCGTCGCCATGGCGACGGGGGAAGCCCTCCAAGAGATCCCGTTCTGTGAACGGGATCTCTTGATCTCTGATCGCCGAAGGCGATCGGAGGGGCTGGGGGGATGCCGCTCGGCAGCGGCTATCATGTAGCGAGACATTGTCTCGCTACATGAAAAAGAAATTTTTTATTTTTTTTTAAAAAAACGTATTTGCTGCCCCCTGGCGGATTTTAATAAACCGCCAGGGAGGTTAAGGTTTGCCATCCAGATGGAGGAAGAGGTAAGAATTTATCAGTTTAATGCTTTGCCCTTCGGATTATCCTCAGCTCCATGGTTGTTTATGAAGGTAATGTCAGGTTCTGGCTGCTCTTAGACAATGAAAAGTTAACATTTATGTTACCTTGAGGATTTTCTGTTTTGGTGGACATCTCCCGATTCGGTAAGCGATCAGATTGTTACAACAATAGTCTTCCTACAAGATCTAGGTTGGATCATTAATTGGGAGAAATCTTCCTTAAATCCTACACAGATTATACTTTTTGGGGGCTATTTCATCAGCATAGCAGACACACGGGAAGCAATTAAATTCTATCATGGCTCACTCCACAAGAGGCATGTCGACTTCTTGGGCAGAGAGGGCAGAGGCCTCTATAGATCAGATTTGCAGAGCTGCGACCTGGTCAAGTCACAATACGTTTGTAAAGCACTATCGCCTTAATGTATCTGCCTCTGCAGGTTTATCCTTCAGAAGGAAAGTTTTTGCAAGCTGTGGTCCCACCCTAAGGCTTTAAAGGTGGCCATACGCTGGTCGATGTGCCATTAGATCGACCAGCTGACAGATCCCTATCTGATCGAATCTGATCAGAGAGGGATCGTATGGCTGCCTTTACTGCAAACAGTTTGTGAATCAATTTCAGCCTGAAACCAATTCACCATCTGCTGAGCTGCTCCTGCCGCCTGTCCCCCCCCCCCCCCCCCCCCCGTATACATTACCTGATGGTGGCTCCCGGGCATCTTTTCCGCATTGCACGGCTCTGTTCCGGCTCCATTACGGCGCTTCCTGTGTTACTCCGTGACCAGGAAGTTCAAATAGAGCGCCCTCTATTTGAACTTCCTGGTCACTGCAGTGACACAGGAAGCGCCGGGATGGATGGAGCCGGAACAGAGCCGTGCAGTGCGGAGAAGACGCCCGGGAGCCAGCCTCAGGTAATGTATACTGGATCGGCCGCCGCTAGCAATGCGCACTTTACCCGCGGGCGATCGAGGGTAATTTCCCGCACGGCGCGATCGACGGACCGATCCGATTTCGGGAGGAAATCGGATTGGCAGCAGATTCAATCCCAGAATCGAATCTGCTGTCGAAACGGCCGGGAATCGAGCCAGTGTATGGCCTGCTTAACTCTTGTATATCGTCTCATCCAGGGGTGCTGTCCGAAATGACGTTCTGGGAAAAATCACTTTACTTACAGTAAAGTCTTTTCCAGTAGTCATGAGGACAGCACCCCTGAAACCCGCCCTTATTTGGGTAGGAAAGAAAAATAAATTTGTGTAAGCATCATTAAATGTCCGTGTCATCTTTTTTTAATAACTGAGGTACTATGGCAGGTGTAGTATCTTATATGTGGCTGCCTATTGCTTATGCAAATTCTTCTTCTTTTAACCGTTTCCTGTCCACGGTGGGGAGGGAGACAAGTCTCATCCAGGGGTGCTGTCCTCATGACTACTGGAAAAGACTTTACCGTAAGTAAAGTGTTTGTTTTTGTTTTTTTTTGTTTTTTTTTTTTTATATGCCACAGTTTTTTTTTATATTTTAAATCTAGTTTTTAGGTTTTTACTGTTTCATTGCACGGTGGCGTAGTGGTTAGCTCTCTCGCCTTGCAGCGTTGGGTCCCTGGTTCGAATCCCAGCCAGGGCACTATCTGCAAAGAGTTTGTCTGTTCTCTCCGTGTCTGCGTGGGTTTCCTCCGGGCACTCCGGTTTCCTCCCACATTCCAAAAACATACGGATAAGTTAATTGGCTCCCCCTAAAAAATTGGCCCTAGACTTACACTACATAATACAAACATATGGCAATGGTAGGGATTAGTTTGTGAGCTCCTTTGAGGGACAGTTAGCGACAAGACAAAATACCCACACCCCACACACCACACACCACTGCGTAATATGTCGGCGCTATATAAATGCATAATAATTGTCTCTGCTCAATGGCACCTTCATTGAAGTATGCTAGAGCTCAAATCTATGAATTATTGACCCTTTTTATCTCTTTCCTGCTCCGGGAAGCCATTTACTGTCAAGAAATTACAGCCATAAAACACTTTCCTATCAGCGTGGGTTATGCTGTAGTCTGAGCCAGTCTGACTCGGTCCCAACCCGGACAGAAAGTGTCACTTGCATACCTGATGTTTAACTCTTTCAGGCAGAGAAGGAGGAAAAAAAGGAACACAGCCTAGTTATTTGTGTGCTTGGCACTGTACATACACATGTCTATCTCATCATGTGACATGTCACCTTGGTTGTCCTTTAAAGAGAATCTGTATTGTTAAAATCGCACAAAAGTAAACATACCAGTGCGTTAGGGGACATCTCCTATTACCCTCTGTCACAATTTCGACGCTCCCCGCCGTATTAAAAGTGGTTAAAAACAGTTTTAAAAAGTTTGTTTATAAACAAACAAAATGGCCACCAAAACAGGAAGTAGGTTGATGTACAGCATGTCCACACATACAAAATACATCCATACACAAGCAGGCTGTATACACCCTTCCTTTTGAATCTCAAGAGATCATTTGTGTGTTTCTTTCCCCCTTCTGCTCTCATGCACTGAAGTTTCAGGCTGCTCTTTTCTTCCTGCAAACAGCTTTGCCCTTGTCTGAATTTCCTCAGTATGTGAAAGCCCAGCCAGCTCAGAGGACACTTTATCCAGCTTGTAAAAGATATGAGAGCAGAGAGAAGCTGCACTAATCTAAATATCACACAGGCAGTGTGCAGAGAGGGGCCTGAAAGGGAGAGTTCATAGCAGAACCACAACACTGAAGAACTTGGCAGCCTTCCAGACACTGGCCGACAAGTCTGACAGGGAAAAGATACATTGATTTATTACAGAGACTGTGATAGCAGAAAGTGTTGCAGTAAGCCAGAACACATTAGAATAGCTTTTGGAACTTGTAGGATGATAAAAAACAGGATGCAATTTTTGTTACGGAGTCTCTTTAAGAGGTGAAGTAAGTACAAATGACGCCTGAGGTTTTAGCGTTGCCAGTGGCGTAGCTAAGGAGCTGTGGGCCCCGATGCAAGTTCTGCAATGGGGCCCCCCTAGCACTCTATACATAACAATTGATACGGCACACCAAAACCTGCCAATGGCAACTACAGTGTTAGGGGTGCAAGAAGGGAATGGGAAACAGTTTGTTACTGATTACTACTATTTAAAGTATCTATAGAAGTGATTATTATGACCACAGGACTAATAGAGAGCTAATACTGAAGTTGAGGGAGGTCCCTTCGGGGCCCCTATGGCCCCAGGGCCCCGATGCGGTCGCTACCTCTGCACCCCCTATTGCTACGCCCCTGGGCGTTGCCATAGGCTATAACGGGAATTACAGCTAAAGCGGCACTCAGACAGTAATATGGGTGCTGTCAAGACTCAGGCCAAATGACTTTGATAACGTGTAATAAAATTTGGCTGTCAGCAGTAGCTTTCAGCCGGGTTGCGTATTTCCCCCACTGTCCACGGCGACCTGGAGGGGGAATAATGCCGCCAGAATGTTTGCAGTAGGCAGGTGAGCAGTTTCTTTACCCTGCGCCCAAATTACCTGCTGCCTTAATTTTTATATGCGTTAAGGGGTCCACCTGCCACCACCTCACTCCCCCCTCTCTTCACTACAGCTTATCATAAAGGCCACAAGGGGGTGCTAAATGTAATGGGGCTCTAGGCAAGGTGGTACATCTTAATCTAATTCTATGTAGTAGTGAATGTGTACATTCAATGTAACTTTAAAGGCCAAGTGTCCTAAACAATACTGTCAAGCAGTGAAGTGTACAAGAGTGCAATTCAACAGGATTTTTTTCATTTGTGGACAGAAAATGTATAAACTTCCTGAAATCAATCCTGTGCCTGTACTGGTGTTGGGATGCACTACTGCTGTGTAGGGGGAGCATAATCACCCAGCTGATTCATGTATGCTCCCCCAGCCTACAAGGACCGTTCTTAAAGGGGAACTTCAGCCTAAACAAACATACTGTTATTAAGTTACATTAGTTATGTTAATTAGAATAGATAGGTAATCTTTTACGCACCCTGTTTTAAAAGAACAGGCAAATGTTTGTGATTCATGGGGGCTGCCATCTTTGTCATGGGGGCAGCCATCTTTTTGGTTGAAAGGAGGTGACAGGGAGCATGAGACACAGTTCCAACTGTCCTGTGTGCTGATCACCCCTCCCAGCTGCACGCGCTAGGCGTCAAATTAAAAATGTAACAAAAAAAAAAATAGCACCAAAACAGCAGAACGAGAACAACATCAGAAATCCCATCATGCTTTGCACAGCATAAGGGGAAAACTGCCCGGGCAGTTTTCTTCTGTGCAGCTAAAAATGAGGCTTGTATAAGAGAAACAAAGTTCTGATGCTGTGAAACTGTTAAAGAAACACCAGGCCTTTTCAGTGCTGCTGAGTCGCTTTTTAGTCTGGAGGTTCACTTTAACCAGCGCTGCACTTGGAGACTCCTAAGTGACTCAGCTGGGCGGGAGGCTGGCTATGCTCCCCCTACACAGTGGGAGTGTGTCCCAATGCCAGAACAGGCACAGGATTGATTTCATGAAGGTTATTTTCCGCACCACAAGTTTAAAAAAAAAAATAAAAAAAAAAATCCTGGTGACTTGCAGTAAACATCACTACTTGGCACACATTTGTTATTGACATTGGTCCTTAAAGTAAACCAAAGACTAACAAATAGAGGGAATTGATACGTGCCCGGGACTTCCTCCAGCCCCATAAGAACATGTGAGTCCCTTGCCGTCCTCCCGCAGTCTGCTGTTCAGCCGCAATCGGCCCTGGTAAGAGGCTCAGTCGTGTCAGTCCGGATCTATTGCACATGCGTGGAAGACCCAGACTGGACCTGACTGAGCCAGTTACTGGGGCTGAACGGCAGACTGCGGGAGGACAGCGATAGACTCAGATGTGTTTATGGGGTTGGGGGAAGCCCAGGGTAAGTATAGATTTTTTCTATTTGTTAGTCTCTGGTACACTTTAAGGAAAGGGACACACTTGTCTTTCAGTTTTCTGAGCATGTTTTTCTGCATGCCATGTGTGTTTTGTATGCAGGAAAAAAGGTTTTGTTTTTTTCTTTCCTCCCCACAGCCGCTAATGTAACTGTTAAAGAAAACTGCAGAATCATCCTGCAGAATTATTTTTTTTTTTTCATGCGCATAAAGCGCATTGTGTACTAGCCATTGATTAACAAGTTCCTCAGAACTCATTCAGAAAACATGCATGAAAACAGTTGTGTCCCCTGCCTCAAGGCTGCTCACACTAAGGCATTGTGACATACATTTAGGCTCTGTTCTCATTGAGTTACGTTCCACTCCGATGAGCGGCAGCAATGCTTTCCCAATGTGAAAGTTCACATTGGTCCGCTCCTGTTCCGTTCCCTGCGTTCCGCTCATCGGATCGGACGTTCCCGACATGTCGGGACCTTGCGTTCCTGTTCCGCTAACGAACGGCAGCGCCGGAGCGGATGTGCTCCAATTTGAACCTGCCCTTACAGTTGCACTGAAGCATACTTTTAACAGCATCGAAATTGAATGTCACACCGCATGTAATGTGCAATGGAGCTTTCCCTCAGTTGGTGGTATGTTTTAACCAGGGCTGTGGAGTCGGTACAAAAATCCACCGACTCCAACTCCTCAGTTTAGGATTCCTCTGACTCCTCGACTCTGACTCCTCTAATTTGCATATTACAATCTTTTTGATTGACAGTATGTAAAATGAAATTAGTCCATTAACTACCAACACTTAGGAAATTTAAAAGACAACTGAAGTGAGAAGGATATGTAGACTGCTATATGTATTCCCTTTAGTCCTAGACTAAAACTAGTACTTGTAAAAGGTGCAGGCCGGAACAAAGAACATCTATTAGGCCCTAGGCAATGTAACTGTGGGTACATGTAAGAGTGATGTGCAGGTACTCTGCAGGGGAATAAGGAGATTTTTTTCCTCCATCACACATTCTTCATGCACAATCTGAACCAGGTTTATGGGTGATAGACAACACCTCTGTGTTCAATGTGAACCCCATTCTCAGTGGATTCCCTGCAGCTCTGTGGGTAGCGCATATTTAGAGTAGAGTATAGTACTAGTGTGTAACAAAATAAACCTGAGAGAATTTTATACATACCTGGGGTTTCCTCCAACCCCCTTCAGGCTGATCAGTCCCTCGCTGTCCTCCTCCGCCACCTGGATAATCTGCTATGGGTCCAGGTACTTGAGCCAGTCTGACGTAGTGCGCATGCACACACTCCGCCGCCGGGAGCGTACTGCACCTACGCAGCACTATTGAGCAGGTGCAGAATGCTCCTGGCTGTAGGAGCAGCACATGGCCGGACTGCGCTGAGTGGCTGAATTACTGGGACTCATAGCAGAAGATCCAGGTGGTGGAGGAGGACAGCAAGAAACTGGCCTGAACGGGGCTGGAGGAAGCCCCAGGTATGTATAAAACTTTATTTTCATCTGTCTCAGGTAACATTTAATTTGTAGTCAGGGCAGTTTCTAGGCTAAATTTCACCCAGTTCGAGAGTCAAAAAATACGTGAAATCATGTCAAAAGGCTTCTTGAAACCAACACACCATTTTTATTTTTTTTTTATTTTATTTTTTTATTTTTATTTTTTACTACCCCTCTTCCATGGGCTTGCTCCTGGCTGACTTTGGCTGCCTGCGAGTCTGCTAGTCTCTGGACTGACTCAGGCTGAGAGGCTCTGCGAGTGCAACGCAGTCACACACTGCGTATTTACGGCTGCATGCGGCCACCCTACTCTTGCTCGCTGTCGTCGGCTCCTCCCCCAGCCTAGCCCAAGCGTGAGGTGGGCTGCCTGTATCTTTCCCGTTGCGCCGCGCAGCCTGCCAGTGCTGCCAACCTTTCACGTTATTTTTTTTACTGACCAATACCTAAAAAAATTACTGACAAAAGATTTTTACTGACAAAATTTCTCCACTAAATGCATATAATAGACAGCGTTTCACCAGTAAATGCACATAAGAGACCGCTTTACACCAGTAAATGCACAGAACAAGTGACCGCTTTTCACAAGTATATGTAGCCAGGTGTATATGTGCCCAGACTTATGTAGCCAGGTGTATATGTGCCCAGTATATTGTAGTCAGTCGACCATCACCGTTGGGGGGCTCTGACTTTAGCCCAGGGCAAAAAGAGTGCAGAACCGGCTGAACGGGACTAGAAACGGCCCTGTTTGTAGTCAACAAACCAAATTTTAACATATCAAAATATTTGATTTCATGAGCAAAAGGAACACACGCACACACACTCACTTTGTATGTTGCCTGATGAAGCGGGATTGTGCCCGTGAAACGCGTTGCCAGTTACCTGTAGGAGTATTTGTGATTGAATAAATAATTAATATTTCCAGAATTGACAAGCATCGGGTCTGTTTCAAGTGGCTGGTCCACCACCACCCACGGAACGTTTTTAAACGATTTTAGTCCTTTTTAACCTACCGCCGCTGTTCATCCTTACAGATCAAATTATCCACCCTTGGTGGAAGGGTGACACACCCTCTTTTTCCTCCATCTACAGAGAGCGACATCTTAATCCTGAGTGGGGACAGGTCTAATCTCCCTACCTGCCTATACAGGGGTTGCCTTTGTGGTGACCCAGGTTTGTAAGTATAATACTTACTATTTATATTCATCCCATTATCTAATACATACTACACTATATTGGGCTCGACAACATCAGAAACATCTAATCTGCTGCATGCTTGTTCAGAGTCTATGGTTTAAAAGTATTAGAGGCAGAGAGTCAACAGGACAGCCAGGCAACTGGTATTGTATAAAAGGAAATGCATATGGCAGCCCCCATATCCTTCATACTTAAATGAACAAAAAAAGAGTTCCTTGCGCTTCAACTCCAGATAACCAGAACCAGTCAGATCCAATATATCACTTGTCCAAACCAGGCAATCACATGATGTGCTGCTCCGAATAGGGAATGTGCAAAAACCATCTGAGAAAGGAAGGAGCGCTCTAAGTGTGTTACCAATGGTTTGAACTTTATTGCGCATTAAAAGTGAATACTCACAAAATGAAGAATTCAAAATCGCATGTCAGCAGGAAGGCCACCCGCTGCACGCGCTGTGGCCAGCAGCGCAGTGTCCGATGTTTCCGGGAGGCTCGTCTTGCGAGGTGGTAGGCGGAGCCTATGGGCGAGGTGCGTGCCATCATTACGCGTTTCTGCGCTTTCGTCAGATGACGTCACGCGCATGGGGATGTGTAGTTATATGCGCTTCAGAGCCGTGGTTATGGCAACTGAGTAGGTGTTACAATAAACTTTTGTTTTTATATCATTAAGTTGTTGTATTGAGATTTGTTATTTCCTTTTTAATTTTGCAATTTAAAGAGATTTATTCTCGCTTCAGACCTCAGAGTTAGCAGGGGCATGTGTGCCCCTGCTAAACCGCCGCTATCCTGCGGCTTAACGGGGGTCCCTAAACCCCCCCCCCAAATCCCCTCCGTAATGCGGGGGAGCGCTTCCTGGTTGGGGCAGGGCTAACCGCCGCAGCCCTGCCCCACGCGTGTCTGTCAGCGCGTATCTCCACCTCTCCCCGCCCCTCTCAGTCTTCCTTCACTGAGAGGGGCGGGGGAGAGGCGGTGATGCGCCGCTGACAGATGCGACTGGAGGCAGGTCTGCAGCCGTTAGCCCTGCCTCCAGGAGCGACCAAGTCTGAGACCAAGTGTCGCAGTGGGGGGTTTGGGGGTCAAGGGACCCCCGTTTAGCGGCACTATTGCGGCGGTTTAGCAGGGGCACACATGCCCCTGCTAACTATGAGCTCTGAAGCGAGATTTATTCTCGCTTCAGAGTCTCTTTAAGGCTGTTGTTGGTGTAATTTGCATTGTATTACAAGCGCACGCGCTGTGAGCCAACCTATACCTTAAATAAGCGTGCATTTGAACGCCACAGTAGGCTGATATGCATGCTGACAATTTGTCATGCACAATAAAG
The DNA here is from genome assembly GCF_040937935.1 of Hyperolius riggenbachi. Taxonomy (NCBI): domain Eukaryota; kingdom Metazoa; phylum Chordata; class Amphibia; order Anura; family Hyperoliidae; genus Hyperolius; species Hyperolius riggenbachi. Next base: position 47,761,846 of record NC_090656.1, read on the forward strand.
TTTATTGTAACCCCTCATCAGTTGCCATAACCACGGCTCTGAAGCGAACTACGCATCCCCGTACGCGTGACCTCATCTGACGAAGGCGCAGAGTGCCAAAACGCGTAATGACGTCACACGCACCTCGCCCATAGGCCCCGCCTACTGCCTCGCAAGACGAGCCTCCCAGAAACATCGGACACTGCTGGCCACAGCGCGTGCAGCTTTGCCGCAGAGGGGTATAGCGGGTGGCCTTCCCTCTGACATGCGATTGTGAATTCTTCATTTTGTGAGTATTCTATTTTAATGCGCAATAAAGTTCAAACAATTGATAAAACACTTAGAGCGCTCCTTCCTTTCTCAGATGATTCCTTCATACTTTAGTTGCCCTTTAAAGGATACCTGAAGTGACATGTGAGATGATGAGATAGAAAAGGGTATGTACGGTGCCAAGCACACAAATAATGATGCTTTGTTTGTTTGGTGTTTTTTTTTTTTTTTCTGCCTAAAAGCGTTAAATATCAGGTAGTGGATGACTCAGTCCTGACTCAGACAGGAAGTGACTACAGTGTAAACCTCACTGCAAAGAAATTCCAACTATAAAACACTTTCCTAGAAGAAAATGGCTTCTGAGAGCAAGAAAGAGATAAAAAGGGGAATTTCTTATCAGTGAGGGTCACACTGCAGTCACTCCCTGTCTGAGTCAGCCACTTACATACCTGATATTTAACTCTTTCAGGCAGAGAAGGAAAAAAAAAGGAACACAACATAGCTATTTGTGTGCTAGGCACTTTACATACACATGTCTATCTCATCATGTCACATGCCACTTCAGGTATCCTTTAAAGGGAACCTAATCTCAGAGGTATATGGATTTTTCCTTTTCAAAAAATACCAGTTGCATGATTCTCCTACTGATTCTGTGTCTTTAATACTTTTAGTCACAACCCCTCAACAAGCATGCAGATCAGGTGCTCTGACTGAAGTCAGACTGGATTAGCTGCAGGCTTGTTTCAGGTGTGTGATACAACCACTGCTGCAGCCAAAGAGATCAGCAGGACCAACAAGCAACTGGTATTGTTTAAAAGGAAACATCCATATCCCTCCCAGTTCAGGTTCCCTTTAAGCTTGACCTGGCATGGAGAGAAAGGAGTTAATGTTTAGGTAAGGGTGGAGTTTACTAGGGATGATCAATAAAATGCAAATTTCTCTTAACAGTCAAATGTCCTGTAAATTCTATATGCAGCTTGAATTTGGACCAATGAGAATAACTGTCAAGTTTTGTGGTACAGGTTCAAGTTGTATAATTTTCATGAAATTTGAATGTTTGAAGAAAGGATTTCAGAATCAGAATCTTTATTTCTCCAAGCACAACTGGGTCGTGCCTGGAATTGGGCTTGGCACGTACGGGGTACTGATACACAATATAGTTAGACAGGGGTCTAGTCCTGGGAAAAGAAGTGAGTGGACTCACTCGGAGAATGCCCAAAAATGGGCGTGGTCAAGCACACCGTGGGCGTGGTCATGGGTGGGGCCAAATATACATGACCTTAGCAGTGATGTAAAAGGTCTGCCGAGGAAGTTTGAGCTCTACCGTAGTGTATCCCCCAAAAATAGATGTAATCTCACAGCATTTCACCAAAAAGACACATAATCTGGTAGAAGTTCCTCCAAAATACAGATAATATGGAAGAGGTTCCCCCAAAATAGACAGTGTGGCAGCAGCAGTTCCCCCAACATACACATAATTTGGAAGCAGTTCCCCAAAATACGCAAAACCTGGCAGCGGATCACCCAAAATACACGTAACACCCAAAGGACATATAATCTGGCAGTAGTGGTCCCCCAAACATACACAATCTGGCAGCAGTTCCCCAAAATACGCGTAATCGGGCAGCAGCCGTTCCCCTAACATACACATAATTTGGCAGCTGTTCCCCAAAATACATAACAGCGGTTCCACAAGACAGCAGTTCCCCCAAAATAGGTACCCCCAGGTAGCCAGGTCTATAGGCGTCCCCAGTATAAGTAGCCATGAGTATAGTAGTCCCCAGTATATGTAGCCAGAGGTATAGTTGCCTAGTATATGTAGCCAGAGGTATAGTTGCCTAGTATATGTAGCCAGAGGTATAGTTGCCTAGTATATGTAGCCAGAGGTATAGTTGCCTAGTATATGTAGCCAGGGGTGTATGTGCCCAGTATATGTAGCCAGGAGTGTATGTGCCCAGTATATGTAGCCAGGAGTGTATGTGCCCAGTATATGTAGCCAGGGGTGTATGTGCCCAGTATATGTAGCCAGGGGTGTATGTGCCCAGTATATGTAGCCAGGGGTGTATGTGCCCAGTATATGTTGCCAGGGGTGTATGTGCCCAGTATATGTAGGCAGGGGGTATATGTCCCCAGTATATGTAGGCAGGGGTATATATGCCCAGTATATGTAGGCAGGGGGTATATGTCCCCAGTATATGTAGGCAGGGGGTATATGTCCCCAGTATATGTAGGCAGGGGGTATATGTCCCCAGTATATGTAGCCAGGTGTATATGTCCCCAATATATGTAGCCAGGTGTATATGTCCCCAATATATGTAGCCAGGTGTATATGTCCCCAATATATGTAAGCAGGGGTATATGTGCCGAGGTAGCCAGGTGTGCCTCCACCTGGAGGGAGCAGAGCAGAGAAGGCGAGCTATGGGGACAGTGGGGATGGGTGGACATCTCCTCCCCCCCCCCCCCCCCCCCCCCCCCCCCCCATCCCTCACCTTTGTGCTCCCCTTCCTGCCTCTCCCCTCCAGCGTTGTTAAGTGTCGGGCCCGGGGGCGAAAGTGGGCGGAGACTTACCTCGTTCCAGCCGCAAGGGACGCTCTGCTCTGTGCGGCTAGTCTGGTCTTCTAGCCGCACACAGAGCGGAGCGTCCCTTGCGGCTGGAAGAAGGCGGAAAGTCTCCGCCCACTTTCGCCGCCGGGCCCGACGCTTAACAACGCTGGAGGGGAGAGGCAGGAAGGGGAGCACAAAGGTGAGGGATGGGGGGGGAGATGTCCGCCCATCCCCACTGTCCCCATAGCTCGCCTTCTCTGCTCTGCTCCCTCCACACAAGCCAGGGTGAACGGCGTTCACTCTGAAGAAAAAGTGGGTGAACGCCGTTCACCCGCGTCCACGCAGGACTCGACCCCTTGTTACAGATACAGGACATGCAGTAGGAACAGAACATTATATAAGCTTTATGCAGAGGAAGACAATGTGGCATAAGTTACAATACTAACACAACCGAAACGTACGCTTGAGCTGGAGCGCCGTCTATGTGCAGAGTGCTTCAGTGCGTCACGGTATTGTGGTGGGGATGGGCATTTCCATGGATAGTTCAGGAGGTTGACAGCGGAGGGAAAACTGTTCTTATGTCTTGAGGTCCTGGTGTAGATGGATCGGAACCGGAGCTTCCAGCTCGAAGGGAGCTGATTAAAGAAGCGGTAGCCTGGGTGTGAGGGGTCGTTGGCGATCTTTAATTCTCTGGTGTTCAGCCTGGAGTGGTAGAGGAGGTCCAGAGTGGCATGGGATCTCTTGATGATCCTCTCCGCTGATCTGATGACCCTCTGCAGTTTGAGCCTGTCGCTGGCGGAGGAGCTGCGTACCAAGATGGATGAGCATAGGACGGATTCGATTGTGGCTGAGTAGAAGTTTGTCAGAAGTTTTTGGACCATACCGAACTTTTTCAGTTGACGGTAATCATCCCCAGAGTTTGCACACCATAGATTAAATCACAGCGGGGCCAAAACAACACTGCTGGTGAGTCTTGGGAGGTTGGGTGAGCAAGTGAAATTGACAAACAAGATCTCATGAAACACAGATCTGTGGTGAGACCATGGAGTGTGTCTGGGATTTCATGGAGACAGAAGGTTGTGAGGAAGCCTACAACTTTAATCTACAGAAGATCTGAGGTTAATTCTCCATTGATGATTGGAACAACCTACCAGGTGAGTTCCTTCAAAAACTGTAAGTGTACCTAAAATAATTGATGCTTTTTTTTTGAAGGTGAACGGCGGTCACCCCAAATATTGTTTATTTCTTGTCTGTTTGTTCACTGCATTATTTTAAATGTTAAATAAATGCTACTTGAATTTATAAAAAATTATTTTGTCAGCAATTTTTTTTTTATTTTTTTCTGTACACCTGCCTTAAACTTTAGCACACTACTGTGTAGAACAGAACAGAACAGAACAGAACAGAACAGAACAGAACAGAACAGAACAGAACAGAACAGAACAGAACAGAACAGAACAGAACAGAACAGAACAGAACAGAACAGAACAGAACAGAACAGAACAGAACAGAACAGAACAGAACAGAACAGAACAGAACAGAACAGAACAGAACAGAACAGAACAGAACAGAACAGAACAGAACAGAACAGAACAGAACAGAACAGAACAGAACAGAACAGAACAGAACAGAACAGAACAGAACAGAACAGAACAGAACAGAACAGAACAGAACAGAACAGAACAGAACAGAACAGAACAGAACAGAACAGAACAGAACAGAACAGAACAGAACAGAACAGAACAGAACAGAACAGAACAGAACAGAACAGAACAGAACAGAACAGAACAGAACAGAACAGAACAGAACAGAACAGAACAGAACAGAACAGAACAGAACAGAACAGAACAGAACAGAACAGAACAGAACAGAACAGAACAGAACAGAACAGAACAGAACAGAACAGAACAGAACAGAACAGAACAGAACAGAACAGAACAGAACAGAACAGAACAGAACAGAACAGAACAGAACAGAACAGAACAGAACAGAACAGAACAGAACAGAACAGAACAGAACAGAACAGAACAGAACAGAACAGAACAGAACAGAACAGAACAGAACAGAACAGAACAGAACAGAACAGAACAGAACAGAACAGAACAGAACAGAACAGAACAGAACAGAACAGAACAGAACAGAACAGAACAGAACAGAACAGAACAGAACAGAACAGAACAGAACAGAACAGAACAGAACAGAACAGAACAGAACAGAACAGAACAGAACAGAACAGAACAGAACAGAACAGAACAGAACAGAACAGAACAGAACAGAACAGAACAGAACAGAACAGAACAGAACAGAACAGAACAGAACAGAACAGAACAGAACAGAACAGAACAGAACAGAACAGAACAGAACAGAACAGAACAGAACAGAACAGAACAGAACAGAACAGAACAGAACAGAACAGAACAGAACAGAACAGAACAGAACAGAACAGAACAGAACAGAACAGAACAGAACAGAACAGAACAGAACAGAACAGAACAGAACAGAACAGAACAGAACAGAACAGAACAGAACAGAACAGAACAGAACAGAACAGAACACCCCTTGCAGGACCCGACCCGCGGTCCGCTGCGTCGGGGCCCCAGGCCTCCGGCCTGGGGGCCCCTTGCAGGACCCGACCCGCGGTCCGCTGCGTCGGGGCCCCAGGCCTCCGGCCTGGGGGCCCCTTGCAGGACCCGACCCGCGGTCCGCTGCGTCGGGGCCCCAGGCCTCCGGCCTGGGGGCCCCTTGCAGGACCCGACCCGCGGTCCGCTGCGTCGGGGCCCCAGGCCTCCGGCCTGGGGGCCCCTTGCAGGACCCGACCCGCGGTCCGCTGCGTCGGGGCCCCAGGCCTCCGGCCTGGGGGCCCCTTGCAGGACCCGACCCGCGGTCCGCTGCGTCGGGGCCCCAGGCCTCCGGCCTGGGGGCCCCTTGCAGGACCCGACCCGCGGTCCGCTGCGTCGGGGCCCCAGGCCTCCGGCCTGGGGGCCCCTTGCAGGACCCGACCCGCGGTCCGCTGCGTCGGGGCCCCAGGCCTCCGGCCTGGGGGCCCCTTGCAGGACCCGACCCGCGGTCCGCTGCGTCGGGGCCCCAGGCCTCCGGCCTGGGGGCCCCTTGCAGGACCCGACCCGCGGTCCGCTGCGTCGGGGCCCCAGGCCTCCGGCCTGGGGGCCCCTTGCAGGACCCGACCCGCGGTCCGCTGCGTCGGGGCCCCAGGCCTCCGGCCTGGGGGCCCCTTGCAGGACCCGACCCGCGGTCCGCTGCGTCGGGGCCCCAGGCCTCCGGCCTGGGGGCCCCTTGCAGGACCCGACCCGCGGTCCGCTGCGTCGGGGCCCCAGGCCTCCGGCCTGGGGGCCCCTTGCAGGACCCGACCCGCGGTCCGCTGCGTCGGGGCCCCAGGCCTCCGGCCTGGGGGCCCCTTGCAGGACCCGACCCGCGGTCCGCTGCGTCGGGGCCCCAGGCCTCCGGCCTGGGGGCCCCTTGCAGGACCCGACCCGCGGTCCGCTGCGTCGGGGCCCCAGGCCTCCGGCCTGGGGGCCCCTTGCAGGACCCGACCCGCGGTCCGCTGCGTCGGGGCCCCAGGCCTCCGCTTTTAAATTGGCTAAAAATGTGTTGTGAAGAATTCCAGTGAGCTTCCTTAACTTTTGGAGCGATCGGATAAGTGTGTGAACTCCAGTATGTTTGTTAAAGGGAACCTGAAGCAAGTGGTATATCATGGCTGCCATATTTATTTATTTTTCTAAACCAGTTGCCTGGCTGTCTCTGCTGATAATGCTTTTAGCCATAGACCCAGAGCATGCATGCCTTGCAGCAAATCAGGTGTTTTTTTTTTGTTTTTTTTTTACATTTCTTGTCAGATCTGACAAGATTAGCTGTATGGTTGTGTCTGTTGTGATTTAGACTTTACTGCAGCTAAATAGACCAGCAAGTCCACCAGGCAACTGGTATTGATTGAACAGAAATAACACAGCATGTTTAGTGCCTAGAGCTAAGAGTAAATGGCATGGCCTCGAGTCGCCTCTTAGGCCTGTTACCTGGGCCATGTGGGTGAAGGGTGGTAACGGCCATCTAGCTACTTGTACTGGAGGGTAAGCGGGTAACAGCCACCCGGCTACCTGTGCTGGAGGAGAAGGTGGGGGGGGGGACGGCCACCCGGCTACCTGTGCTGGAGGAGAAGGTGGGGGGGACGGCCACCCGGCTACCTGTGCTGGAGGAGAAGGTGGGGGGGGGGGGGACGGCCACCCGGCTACCTGTGCTGGAGGAGAAGGTGGGGGGGACGGCCACCCGGCTACCTGTGCTGGAGGAAAAGGTGGGGGGGACGGCCACCCGGCTACCTGTGCTGGAGGAGAAGGTGGGGGGGGCGGCCACCCGGCAACCTGTGCTGGAGGAGAAGGTGGGGGGGGCGGCCACCCGGCAACCTGTGCTGGAGGAGAAGGGGGGGGGGGCGGCCACCCGGCTACCTGTGCTGGAGGAGAAGGTGGGGGGAACGGCCACCCGGCTACCTGTGCTGGAGGAAAAGGTGGGGGGGACGGCCACCCGGCTACCTGTGCTGGAGGAGAAGGTGGGGGGGACGGCCACCCGGCAACCTGTGCTGGAGGAGAAGGTGGGGGGGGGGGGGGCAGCCACCCGGCTACCTCTGCTGGAGGAGAAGGTGGGGAGACAGCCACCCGGCAACCTGTGCTGGAGGAAAAGGCGGGGGGACGGCCACCCGGCTACCTGTGCTGGAGGAGAAGGTGGGGGGGACAACAGCCACCCGGCTACCTGTGCTGGAGGAGAAGGTGGGGGGGGGGACAGCCACCCGGCTACCTGTGCTGGAGGAGAAGGTGGGGGGGGGGGACAGCCACCCGGCAACCTGTGCTGGAGGAGAAGGTGGGGGGGGACAGCAACCCGGCTACCTGTGCTGCAGGAGAAGGTGGGGGGGACGACAGCCACCCGGCTACCTGTGCTGGAGAAGGTGGGGCGGACAGCCACCCGGCTACCTGTGCTGGAGGAGAAGGCGGGGGGACAGCCACCCGGCTACCTGTGCTGGAGGAGAAGGTGGGGGGGGGGACAGCCACCCGGCAACCTGTGCTGGAGGAGAAGGTGGGGGGGACAGCCACCCGGCTACCTGTGCTGGAGGAGAAGGTGGGGGGGGACGACAGCCACCCGGCTACCTGTGCTGGAGGAGAAGGGGGGGCGGACAGCCACCCGGCTACCTGTGCTGGAGGAGAAGGCGGGGGGGACAGCCACCCGGCTACCTGTGCTGGAGGAGAAGGCGGGGGGACAGCCACCCGGCTACCTGTGCTGGAGGAGAAGGTGGGGGGGGACAGCCACCCGGCTACCTGTGCTGGAGGAGAAGGTGGGGGGGACAGCCACCCGGCTACCTGTGCTGGAGGAGAAGGTGGGGGGGACGACAGCCACCCGGCTACCTGTGCTGGAGGAGAAGGTGGGGCGGACAGCCACCCGGCAACCTGTGCTGGAGGAGAAGGTGGGGGGGGGGGGGGGGCTGCTGCTGCTTTTCAATTAGGAGAGATACAATCGCTGTGTGTGGAAGGAATCGATTCCTTTCTGCTGATAGTGCCAGACCACCTATTTGCTTTCTGCATGACCTTTACTTTTCTTGTGTCCCCTACAGTTCTAGAAGCAGACCTGAGCACTTTATTTAGCCTGCAGCCATAGTATTCATATTGTGTGGGGGCAGGGCCTGGCTTAATTGTATCCTAACGCTACAATGTATTTTTGTGTTCAGTGTATAGTCAGTACATAAATCTCTGTATTCCTCTGGTGTCACGTGGTGTCTGGTCTCTCCTCTCTGCAGTGAGTGTAGCAGTAATGGTGATTCGGTCCTGTCATACACCAGCGTACGCAGTAACAGCTCCTACCTGGGCAGTGATAAGATGGGATCAGGTGTCCTCTCATTCTAATGTTTGTAACAGGGCTGTGGAGTTGGAGGAGGAGTCGGAGCAATTTTGGGTACCTGGAGTCGAAGTTGGAGCCGGTAGTTTTAAAAACTGAGTCTGAGTTGGATGATTTTTGTACTCCACAGCCCTGATTTGTAAACAGCCTTACCCCATACACACCATCAACAAAAGTCTTTTAAATGCACAATTATAAAACAAATTGTTTGCTATTGTTCAAGCAACTGATAAGACCCAGCTCAAGTCAATCCAACTGTTGCATTGACTTGAGCTGGGTCTTATCAGTTGCTTGAACAATTGCAAACAACCTTTTTGGTTTGTTTTAACAGCAAAAGTTGTTTGATAATTTTGCATTTAAAATACTTTTGTTGAGCGTGTGTATGGGCCTTTATTGTTATAATTACAGGAAATGTTTTTCATCTATTCTAGTTTTTAAAGGACACCCAAGGTGAAAATAAACACTTGTATTCATCATCCTCCTCCTAAATATGAATTTTTATTTATATTCCAGTTTTATTTTATATTTAAATCTACTTTTTAAGTTTTTTTTGTTTTTTTTTTGTTTTTGCTCAATGACACATTCATTGAACTATGCCAGAACTAAAATATATGAACTATTGACCCTTTTTATCTCTTTCCAATTGCAGTGATATGAACAATGAAAACATGCAGTTATGTTACAGACAAGGCTAAGGGTAGACAGTCATACACAGGTGCTCGGATACCCCTTATCAAAATCCGAATTGATCCGGATACCCAGATATCCAGATCGGATATCAGAATCTGTACTTTGCGGTATCCGCGTATACATGGATATCCGGATGCATTATCCGGGGCAGATTCGGATATCCAGATAGCAAACTGGAAGTGGCCTTTAAATTTATTCCAAAACGTTTTTTTAGGGTGAATGAGGCATGTAACATCATGTTTTGTTTTGTTTTTTAAAGGGAAACACTAATTATGTGGATACTTAAAATAAATAAATAAAAAAGGCGGTAAATTAACATCAGGACTAGGTTCCAGACAGCGGTTGTGCAGCTCACATTGTGTCCAAAGTCCAACCGCACAACGGGACATCAGTTTTCAGCTCAGACCTCTCAAAAAAATCAAAGCTTTTGTAGTGGCGTAGTAGCTGGTGGCAGGCTATTGTGGTGGCAAACTGGCAGTGGCAGCAGAAGATATAGTTCTGTGGGTACCACAGACAGGAGCAGCAGGAGTAGGTAGATGCAGCTATTGTAGTGGCATAATAGCCAGTGGCAGGCTATTGTAGTGGCATAATAGTTGGTGGCATTGGCAGACTGGCAGTGGCAGCAGAAGATATAGTTTTGTGTGGACCCTGGTGGTGGTGGGTACCACAGACAGCAGCAGCAGGAGAAGTGGGTAGATGCAGCTATTGTAGTGGCATAATAGCTGGTAGTGGCAGCAGAAGATATAGTTTTGTGTGGACCCAGGTGGTGGTGGGTACCACAGACAGCAGCAGCAGCAGGAGGACTAGGTGGATGCAGCTATCGTAGTGGCTAGAGATATCGCGAACCTCCGATTTTCGGTTCGCAAACTTTCGCGGAAGGTTTGGTTCACGCGAACTTTCGCAAACCGCAATAGACTTCAATGGGGAGGCGAACTTTGACAATTAGAAACACTTATGCTGGCCACAAAAGTGATGGAAAAGATGTTTCAAGGGGTCTTACACCTCGAGGGGGGCATGGCGGAGTGAGATAAATGCCAAAAGTCCCGGGGAAAAATCTGGATTTCACGCAAAGCAGTGTTTTTTAAGGGCAGAAATCCCATTGAATGCTAAATGGGCCGTCTAAAGTGCTTTCAAACATCTTGCATGTGTATACATCAATCAGGGAGTGTAATTAGAGTACTGTTTCACACTGACACACCAAACTCACCGTATAACGCACCGCAAACAGCTGTTTGCGTAGTGACGGCCGTGCTGGACTGGTGCGCAGCATGGCCAGAGTGCAGGCCGTGGCGGTTTTCCAGCCCATATGGTCGCCGAGCTGTGGTAGCTCAATGATAGAACAACAGTGACTGTCCAGCTGATCAAATTTGGTCTGACCACAATGAAGCAACGACCTTATTATCTTTGGTGTGCCACCCCCACCCGAGACTCATATAGCCGGCGGTCATTGCTTCATTGTGATATGCAAGCCCCTTCACCGCGGCAAGGTAATGATCACAAAGGGGAATGGGCACATGTACATGCCTTTTTTGTTTTGTTGTTGCAGCCGCCCGCAGTGCAGCCAGAAAAATTAGGCAGGCATGTACACGCACCAGAAAAATCAGTATAGCGGCCGCTGCTAGCAGCGGCCTTAAAAATTCAGGAATCCGCCTGGAGTCCTGGACCCTGTTGGTGGTGGCGGAGAAGGCAGTCAAGTGGCCTGCAGGCAGAGATGCTGTGTGTGGAGACTGACTTAGTCTTGGGGCAGGCAGTAGACATCCGGGATCCATGCCTCATTAATTTTGTTAAAGGTGAGGTAATGAACACTTTTGTGACTTAGGCGACTTCTCTTCTCAGTGACAATGCCTCCAGCTGCACTGAATGTCCTTTCTGACAGGACACTTACGGCAGGGCAAGAGAGAAGTTGGATAGCAAATTGGGACAGCTCTGGCCACAGGTCAAGTCTGCGCACCCAGTAGTCCAAGCGTTCATCGTCGCTGCTCGCAGTGTCTACATCCACAGTTAAGGCCAGGTAGTCGACTACCTGCCAGTCCAGGCATTAGTGGAGGGTGGATCCGGAAGGGCTATGGCGAGGCGTAGGACTAAAGAATATCCGCATGTCCGACATCACCATGAGATCGCTGGAGCGTCCTGTCCTTGCCTGCGTGGACATAGGAGGAGGAGGATTACTGCCAGTGGTATCTTTATTGCGTTGTGCTGTCACATCACCCTTAAACACATTGTAAAGCATCATTTCCAGCTTGTTCTGCAAGTGCTGCATCCTTTCTGCCTTCTGTTGCGTTGGTAACAGGTCCGCCACTTTGTGTCTGTACCGAAGGTCTAGTAGCGTGGCCACCCAGTACAGGTCATTCCCCTTGAGTTGTTTTTTTTTTTTTTTTATACGGGGGTCCCTCAACAGTGTGCCATGGCTGTGTAAGACCGCCTGAAATGCCCACACAACTTCCTGGCCTGCTTCAGGACGTCCTCTAAGCCTGGGTACTTTATCACAAATCTTTGAACGACCAGATTCAGCACATGTGCCATGCAGGGTACAAGTGTCAGCTTTCCCAAATTCAAAGCGGAAAGGAGATTGTTGCCGTTGTCACACACGTTGTTGATCTCCAGCTGGTGCGGGGTCAGCCATTGCTCCACCTGTTTGTTAAGAGCAGCCAGGAGAGCTGGTCCAGTGTGACTCTCCGCTTTGAGGCAAGACATGTCTAAGATGGCGTGACACCGTCGTACCTGGCATGCAGTGTAAGCACTGGGAAGATGGGGCTGTGTAGCTGGAGAGGAGGAGATGGCAGCACCACTAGAGTTGAACTGCCACTCAGCCGAGGAGGAGGAGGATGACAGCGAAGAGGATGTAGCAGGAGGAGAAGGAGAGGAGGTGGCAGGAGGCCTGCCTACAAGCTGTGGAGGTGTCACAAGTTGTTCTGCTGCGCAGCCACCTACTCCCTGCTTGCCATCGTTCACCAGGTTGACCCAATGGGCTGAGTACATAATGTAGCGGCCCTGCCTGTGCTTGGCAGACCAGGCATCCGTGGTCAGGTGGACCCTTGACCCAATGCTCTTTGCCAGAGATGACACCACTTGCCTCTCAACTGCACGGTACAGTTTGGGTATGGCCTTTTTAGAAAAATTGCAGCCTGGTATGTTCCACTGCGGTGGCCCAATGGCCACAAATTTATGGAAAGCCTCAGACTCCACCAGCTTGTATGGTAATAGCTGGCGAGCTAATAGTTCCGCCACGCCAGCTGTCAGACGCCGGGCAAGAGGGTGACTGGCAGAAATTGGCTTCTTCCGCTCAAAGACTTCCTTCACGGACACCTGGCTGCTGTGGACAGAGGAGCAGGAACCGCTCAACGGCAGAGGCGGTGTGGCTGTGAAGGTGCAAGGGAGAAAGCGGCTGAAGATGCTGCACCTGAAGGAGGAAGAAGAGAAGGAGGGTGGCTTGTCTTTTGGGTGCTTCTTTTCCTCAGGTGTTCTTGCCATTGCTGTTTGTGCCTTCGTAAGGCACTTGTCCCTATGTAAGAGTTGGCCTTCTCAACGGCTCAATTTTTGGAGGCAGAGACCACAGATGGCTTTGCTCCGATCTGATGCACACACGTTAAAAAATTTCCAAACCGCTGAGCCCCCCTGGGGTGATGACACTATGGTGGCATCAGCAGCTGACGTTGAAGGGCATGTTAGCTGGCTGTCCATAGCTGGCGATACATGGCGCTGGACACTGCCCCCAGCTGTTTCTGAGGACGAGCTCCCTCTGCTTCTTTCATGGACTCGTCTCCTACTCCTCTCTGACTCCCCCTCTGAACTGTCCCCCTGGTCATCTCCTCTATTGGGAACATACGTGGCATCCATATAATCGTCGTCATAATCCTCCTGCCCAGCTTTGCTTTCCTCAGACCCCTCCAAAACTGCACCAACTCCAGGTACTTCATCATCCCCCTCCTCACACGTTAGGCCCATACTATCGCCACCTAACTCAGACGTATGAAGTGGTGTAACTTGCTTAGCGCCTTCACCTTGTTGTAGCAGTGTTGGCTGTGAATCAGTGATTTCCCCACCAAATAACTCCTGCGAAGTGTCAAATGCAGTGGATGTGGTGCTTGTAGTAGCGCTGGTGGCTGCGGGAGATGTGTTCTGTGTTAAATAGTCAAGCACATCCTGACAATTTTGGGAAGTGATGGTACGTGCCTTCTTCTGAGCACTGTACTTTGGGCCAGGGTCGCACGAAATCACATCAGCACGACCTCGCACAGACCTGCCGGTGCTAGGTGGCCTTCCTCTGGGTCTGCCTCTACCTCTTCTTCTACCTATTTTGTCCATCTCGGGGGGGGATGCTAGGTATATGCAGTGAGGTGGGTTCACTCAACACAAAGGTAGGTAGATGCAGTGAGGAGGGTTCACTGAACACAAAGGTAGGTAGATGCAGTGAGGAGGGTTCACTGAACACAAAGGTAGGTAGATGCAGTGAGGTGGGTTCACTCAACACAAAGGTAGGTAGATGCAGTGAGGTGGGTTCACTAAGCACAACAGGTACTAGGTATATGCAGTACTGGGTATTAAATGTGCACCTGTCACACAGGTAGTAGTCACTGAATGTTCTGGGCCGCTGGCAGTGGCACACACACAGTATGAATTATCAAGGCTGTCTATGTAACACAAGTGTCAGTGGGACACACAGAAGAAAAAATAGATCACAAGAACAGGATTAGCTCTCAAAAGAGCTGTTGTGGGGTGCTATTACAGCAATAAGATTCAGCCAGGAGCAAGCTAACAAGCCAAGAGCCTAACTAATCTTTCCCTAGGAGAAACAATCTGCAGCAGCTCGCCCTACTCTGACTATTGCAGGCACACGAGTGAGTGTAATGGCCGGCGGAGCCTGCCTAATATAAAGGGGGGGGGGAGTGGCTCCAGGGCTGAGTGTAGCCTGATTGGCTACAATGTGCCTGCTGACTGTGATGTAGAGGGTCAAAGTTGACCCTAATAGAGCATTATGGGGCGAATCGAACTTCCGCAAAAGTTCGCCTTCGCCGGCGAAGGCGAACCACCCAAAGTTCGCCTGGAACCGTTTGCCGGTGAACCGTTCGAGCCATCTCTAGTAGTGGCAGCAGAAGATATAGTTTTGTTTGGACCCTGGTGGTGGTGAGTACCACAGGCAGAAGCAGCAGGAGGAGAAGTAGGTAGTCATGTAGATGCATCCTGGCGGTGGGAGCAGCACAGGCAGCAGGAGACAGGAGGAGGAGAAGTGTAACGTGTGACAAGCAGCATAGATATTCCACCATGGCACCTAGTGTTGGTACCACGGCACATTTAAAACATTACAAAGTAGAGGTTCCAGGAAGCAGTCGTACTGCCGCAGTTGGGGCCTCCCCACAACTCGGACAGCACAGTTATCAGCCCAGACACCTCCAAAAAAATTACATAGCAATTGTGTTTAGATAGACAATGGCACCAGGCCCGCCATCAGGGGGGTACAACCGTGACGGCAGGGCCCGCAGCCTCGGGCCCCCCCGCCAGGCATCAACCTGCTGTCTCTTCCGGCCCCCCCTCCCCCAGCGGCCGTCGCTGTTAATACCTTCACAGCGGCCGCTCTCCCCTCTCCGGCGCCTGTACTTTCCAGCAGCATCTCTCGGCTGCTGTGTGTGTGATGATGCGACAGGAAGCATGGCTCGGTTCCCATAGTAACGGCGATGCACATCGCCGTTACAGGAAGCCGCTGCTCGGCTTCCTGCTGCATCATCACACACAGCAGCCGAGAGATGCTGCTGGAAAGTACAGGCGCCGGAGAGGGGAGAGCGGCCGCTGTGAAGGTAACAACGGCGGGGGCGGCCGGGGGGCACCACCTACCAATACTGGGGAACTATACTGGGGCGCTACACTGGCTATACTGGGGCGCTACACTGGCTATACTGGGGCGCTACACTGGCTATACTGGGGCGCTACACTGGCTATACTGGGGCGCTACACTGGCTATACTGGGGCGCTACACTGGCTATACTGGGGCGCTACACTGGCTATACTGGGGCGCTGCACTGGCTATACTGGGGCGCTACACTGGCTATACTGGGGCGCTACACTGGCTATACTGGGGCGCTGCACTGGCTATACTGGGGCGCTGCACTGGCTATACTGGGGCGCTGCACTGGCTATACTGGGGCACTGTACTGGCTATACTGGGGCACAATAGTGGGGGCAACTATACTAGCTATACTGGGGCCCTATACTGGGGCACTATACTGGCTATACTGGGGCACTATACTGGCTATACTGGGGCACTATACTGGCTATACTGGGGCACTATACTGGCTATACTGGGGCACTGTACTGGCTATACTGGGGCACTGTACTAGCTATACTGGGGCACTATACTAGCTATACTGGGGCACAATAGTGGAGGCAACTATACTAGCTATACTGGGGCACTATACTAGGGCACTATACTGGCTATACTGGGGCACTATACTGGCTATACTGGGGCACTGTACTGGCTATACTGGGGCACTGTACTAGCTATATTGGGGCACAATAGTGGGGGCAACTATACTAGCTATACTGGGGCACTGTACTAGCTATACTGGGGCACTGTACTGGCTATACTGGGGCACTGTACTGGCTATACTGGGGCACTGTACTGGCTATACTGGGGCACTGTACTGGCTATACTGGGGCACTGTACTGGCTATACTGGGGCACTGTACTGGCTATACTGGGGCACTGTACTGGCTATACTGGGGCACTGTACTGGCTATACTGGGGCACTGTACTGGCTATACTGGGGCACTGTACTGGCTATACTGGGGCACTGTACTGGCTATACTGGGGCACTGTACTAGCTATACTGGGGCACTATACTAGCTATACTGGGGCACAATAGTGGGGGCAACTATACTAGCTATACTGGGGCACTATACTAGGGCACTATACTGGCTATACTGGGGCACAATACTGGGGGCAACTATACTAGCTATACTGGGGCACTATACTGGCTATACTGGGGCACTATACTGGCTATACTGGGGCACTATACTGGCTATACTGGGGCACTATACTGGCTATACTGGGGCACTATACTGGCTATACTGGGGCACTATACTGGCTATACTGGGGCACTATACTGGCTATACTGGGGCACTATACTGGCTATACTGGGGCACTATACTAGCTATACTGGGGCACTATACTGGGGCTCTATACTGGCTATACTGGGCACTATACTAGCTATACTGGGCACTATACTAGCTATACTGGCTATACTGGGGCACTGTACTGGCTATACTGGGGCACTGTACTGGCTATACTGGGGCACTGTACTTGGCGTGCACAGCAGTCTGTAGGGGGGCCCAGGCTTGATGTGGTGTGAGGGGCCCCAAAATTTCTGATGGCGGCACTGCATGGCACCTAGTGTTTTGGTACCACGGCTGTAAAAAAAAAATTTTGAACCAGGTTTATTACCCAAGATGGAGCCTGGAGGTTGTGGTGGTAAAGGGTGGTAAGGCAGGCATAGTGATTTCCAGCCACTTCATTTCCCCCTCTTGCCAACAGGGGCCAGGAATTCACCAACCACCCAAGCCTGATTTATTTTGAGAAATGTAAGTCTGTCCACAGACTGGGTGGACAGACGAGAGCGATTATCGGTGACCACGCCACCAGCTGCACTGAAGCACCTCTCGGACAGCACGCTGGAAGGGGGGCAAGCAAGGACTTCCAGGGCATACTGCGCCAGCTCGCTCCAAATATCCAGGTGCTTGACCCAGTAATCCAAGGGGTCTACAGGGGTGTCGCTGTCAAGCCCACTGTAGGACCCCATGTAGTCTGCCACTATCCAGGTGAGGCGCTGGTTCTGGCTTTGATAGCCACATGCTGCTGCAGGCACCTCCTCAGTCGGCAGCTGTACCGGCGTAGCATACAGCGCCTTTTTGAAAGACAGCAGGTTTGATGGGCACTTCTGCTGCTGGACACAGGCACCTGCTGCTGTGCTTGGCTGGACTGTGACAGCAGGGGAGGGTGGAAGTATGGGGGAAGGCTTCCTCTAAGCACTGAACCAGGGACCGCTGCAAGTCCCTCATTTAACGCACAGGGTTTCCTCCTACAGGCAAGAACTGATGCAGCTTCCCCTTCAGCTGTGGGTCCAGCATCAGGGTGATCAAGATGTCCTCCTGACCACGCATCTGCTTCACCCTTGGGTTACTGCGCAGGCACTGCAGCATGTGCACTGCCATGGGGAAGAGGGCTGCCATCTCTGCTGACACATAATCATCTCCCCCAGTGCGGTCCTCCTCCTCTGATTCCAAGCCTCCCCCTGCTCTCTCCACCCACGCACCACGGCAGCTGCACTCTGCTGTGCCTTCTCATCCTCAAGGTCAGCGACCTCCAACTCCTCCAAGTCCTCAACCTCCTGCCGCACAGAGGTGGACTGTGCAGGTGGCTTCTGCTCCTGCTGGATCAAGGCTTTCTCTCCCACTTCCAGCAGAGCATAGAGGGCCTTGTCCAGCATGCACACTGGGGCACCCACTCACACAGCGGCGCACGGCCCCGGCTGACCATGTTCGTGGCCTCCAGGAAGGGTGCCAGCACCAAGCACACTACACCATTTTGCCTCACTCAGCACTGAGGATGATGTCTGTGAGGTGGGTGGTGCCGGTCACACCACACTGTGGCGGCTTTGGCCAGGTATTGGTTGACAGCCTGCTTGTGTTCAACCAGACGATCCAACATGGCCAGAGTGGAATTCCACTTTGTTGGAATGTCTATGATGAGACAGTGCTGGGGCAGGTTCAGCTCCTTCTGCATGGCTTCTAGGGATGCTGAGGCACCACCCGAGCAGCGGAAATGACTCACCGTTTTCCTAGCCGCTTTCAACAGGGGGTCCATCCCCTGGTAGATGCTCAAAAATTTCTGCACCACCAGGTTCAGGACGTGGGCCAGACGGGATGTGGGTGAGGTCTCCCCGGTGGATGGCAGCAACAAGGTTGGCCCCATTGTCGGACACCACCTCTCCGACTCTCAGGCCTCTGGTGGTCAGCCAACTCCTCTTCTGCTCTTGGAGTTTGGCCAGGACATGGTCTGCCGTCAGTCTGTGCTTCCTCAGGCTGACCATCTCAGGCAGCGCTTGGCAGTGGCGGGCCTTCACACTGCTGCTGAGGCGGGGGTGTTTGGCGGCAGCAGGTTTGCCAGTGGGTGGAACCGGATCAGAGGAACCTGCTGCACTTCCCCTGACCCTGCTGCGAGGTGGCACAACCCACTGGCTTGATGATGATGCTGTCCCCTCCTCACCCCCTTCCACCAAACTGACCCAATGAGTGGTAAAGGACAGGTAGCGGCCTGTCCCAAGCCGGCTTGACCATGAGTCCATGGTCACATGGACCCGCTCCCTCAACGCATGGTCTAGGCCACGTTCCACATTGGCCATTGTGAAGCGATGCAGTGCTGGGATGGCCATGCGGGAAAAGTAGTGCCGGCTGGGGATAGGCCAATCCGGTGATGCACAATGAAGGAGCACATGCATGCTACTCCCCTCCTGCACAAAGGAGTATGGGAGGACATGGCCTGTGCAAGCAGGCCGTTCAGCTGGCGGATGCGACGGCTGCCAGGAGGCTCAGCCTTGACAGCAAATGACTCGCTCAGCAGGGTCTGGTGGCGTTTTTTGCTTGCACGGGATGAGAAGGGAGCAGAGGAGACCGCTGAGGGCTGGCTGCCTGAACAGGCCTCAGTGTCGGCAGGAGTGGCAAAGGAGGTTCTGGTGGTGCTTTTTGCCGGAACACTGCCAGCGCCAGCTTCCTCCAGCCTCTTTAACTCCTCATGCTCAACATAATGCTTTTTTGCCAGATGGTTGAAGCTGAAGGTGCCGTAGTTGGAGGGGTTGCAACTTCTGCTTAGCTTCATCTGGCACACGTTGCGAGTTACAAACTGACTGTCCACTGAGGGCAGATCAAAGAACTGCCAGATTGGGGATAGAAATGTGCCCTTACGCCATGGGTGTCAAACTCAAATAGACGGAGGGCCGAAATTTAAAACTTAAACCAGGTCGAGGGCCGATAGCCATATTTATTCCCCCCCCCCCCCATTTGGAATGATCGCACAACACCCCACAATTTGCACCGCACGTCATAGCTGCAGTGCAAAAACTAGGTATCCAAGCAATAGGTAGGTGCCTCAGTATAGGTAGCCAAGCAATAGGTAGGTGCCCTAGTATAGGTAGCTAGGCATAGGTAGGTGCCTCAGCATTGGTAGATGGGCAATAGGTAGGTGTGCCAATATAGGTAGCCAGGCAATAGGTAGGTGTCCCAGTATAGATAGCCAGGCAATAGGTATGTGCCTCAGTATAGGTGGCCAGGCAATATGTAGGTGTGCCAGTATAGGTAGCCAGGCTATAGGTAGGAGTGCCAATATAGGTAGCCAGGCTATAGGTAGGTGCCCCAGTATAGATAGCCAGGCTATAGGTAGGTGCCTCAGTATAGGTAGCTAGGCATAGGTAGGTGCCTCAGTATAGATAGCCAGGCTATAGGTAGGTGCCTCAGTATAGGTAGCTAGGTAATAGGTAGGTGCCTCAGTATAGGTAGGTGGCCAGGCAATATGTAGGTGCCCTAGTATAGGTAGCTAGGCATAAGTAGGTGCCTCAGTATAGGTAACCAGGCAATAGGTGGGTGCCTCAGTATAGGTAGCCAGGCAATAGGTAGGTGCCTCAGTAAAGGTAGCTGGGTATAGGTAGGTGCCTCAGTATAGGTAGCTAGGAATAGGTAGGTGCCTCAGTATAGGTAGATAGGCAATAGATAGGTGCCTCAGAATAGGTAGCTAGGCAATAGGTAGGTACCTCACTGTAGGTAGCTAGGAAAAAAGTAGGTGCCCATGTAAGGTAGGTAGGTGTCCCAATAATAGCCCGCTAGCTCTTCCACTCTAAAGGTGCGGCAGGTGGTGGCAGTTCTGCATTCTGCAGACCAGCGTGAACCCCGCACTGAACATAGGAGAGCTGTGTACGCGCGCCATCAGTCAGGGACATACAGCTCTCCTGTGTTCAGTGCGGGGTTCACGCTGGTGTGCAGAATGCAGAACTGCCACCACCCGCCGAACCGTAGAGTGGAAAAGCCAGCGGCGCGGAGAGGACAACGGCCCGCTGCGAATAGAGGAGGGAGGGAGATACCCGGCCATCATCAGGAGGTGGAGCAAGTCGGGAGGAGGAGCAGGTGAGTTATAGAGCATAGCAACGCTCTATCACTCATGCGAGGATGATGGTCAGGATGGGGCGGGTCAGCTTTCAAAGCGCTGTGGGCCACAGCTAATGTTAATTAAAAAACAAGCCAACAAAAAAGTGATGACCAGCACCGGCTGTCTCTTAAAAAATGCAGATTTTTATTCACTTAAAACATCTGTGAATAAACATAGCTCTAAACATCCAGCAGCGTTCAGGATGTAATTATAGGAGCTATCATAGGACCTATTGCTTTGTAGACCTTCAGCTCTCTGCATGCATCTAAGAGCTTACAAAACTGGAGCAGTTTTGTAAGCTCTTAGATGCATGCAGAGAGCTGAAGGACTACAAAGCAATAAGATAGATCCCCATTGCAGCCAGGTCTGCCCACACAACGGACACCGTTTCGAACGGGTACACCGGTCTTTGTCAAGTGAACATGCTATTCACTTGACAAAGACCGGTGTACCCGTTCGAAACGGCGTGCATGCATGCATCTAAGAGCTTACAATACTGGAGCTATAATTACATCCTGAAAGCTGCTGGATGTTTAGAGCTATGTTTATTCACAGATGTTTTAAGTGAATAAAAATCTGCATTTTTTAAGAGACAGCCGGTGCTGGTCATCACTTTTTTGTTAGATTGTACCAAGTCGGTGCCAGCCACACTGACTAGACCTTGCACGGCTTATGAGGCGGTTTTGGTGTGCTGTCTGAGAAGATGAACAATTAAAAAAACAAGCAGCGGGCCAAGTTTTCTGGCGCTGCGGGCCAAATTTGGCTGTGCCTTACACCCTGAATGAGCTTTTTTTTTTTTTTTTTTTTTCTTCCCTGCGGTGGTTGGGGCCTGGGGTTGAGTGATGCGGCTGGTGGTAGCGGCAGAAGATAATACAGCAGGCTGTGGGTCCCACATTCTACGCCCACTGCTGCTCCTGCCAATGTAAGCAATGCTGATCCTCCTTGACAGACCCACAGAAGCATCCTCCTCCTCAGACTCAGAGCTAACATCCCCCTCCCGTAGACGGTAGTCTTGGTCCTTCATCTCGTCATCATTATAAGCATCATACTCCCCCCCCCTCCTCAAACAACTGCTGGGATGTTGCTGACCTCCCAAACTCCTCTTCTGCTGACACATCAGGCACGGACTCACCCCAACAATCACCGTCCCCATCTGTGACTCCTCCACATACCCCTTTGCGCCCAGAATATCCTCCTCAAACTCATTGGTAACAGCCCTGATTGCGCTCGCGGTGCCTGGAGTAAAGGGCATGCTGACTGAGGGTAGGCTGCCCACTGGGGTCAACATGATGGCCGACGAGTCCCCAGGTACTGCTGGGCGGCTACTGCTTCTCCTGCGAACAGGAGTGGGGGTGGTGTGGAGCTCTCTGTTGTAGAGCTGGTGGTGGCCTGCTCTAGTGTTGGGCGAACAGCGTTCGCCACTGTTCGGGTTCTGCAGAACATCACCCTGTTCGGTGTTGGTGTTCGGCCAAACCGTTCGGCCACATGGCCGAACTAAGAGCGCATGGCCGAACGTTCCCCGAACGTTCGGCTAGCGCTGTGATTGGCCGAACGGGTCACGTGGTTCGGACCCGAACGCGCTCTGATTGGCCGAACTGTCACGTGGTTCGGGTAAATAAATACCCGAACCACGTCATATCTCCGCCATTTGTCTGTGGGTTTAGCTTTGGGTAGGCAGGCAGGGTAGTTCGCGCTCCAGCCACGCTAGCCAGGGTCCCCCCAGTCATTGTGTCGCTGCTGGGAATAGTAGTACACCGCTCGCTCAGCCACACTATGTAGCATTGTGTTTACTGCCACTCTGTGTACCTCGCTCAGCCACACTATATAGCATTGTGTTTACTGCCACTCTGTGTCTGCTGGGAATAGTAGTACACCGCTCGCTCAGCCACACTATATAGCATTCTGTTTACTGCCACTCTGTGTACCTCGCTCAGCCACACTATATAGCATTCTGTTTACTGCCACTCTGTGTCTGTTGGGAATAGTAGTACACCGCTCACTCAGCCACACTATATAGCATTCTGTTTACTGCCACTCTGTGTACCTCGCTCAGCCACACTATATAGCATTCTGTTTACTGCCACTCTGTGTCTGCTGGGAATAGTAGTACCAGGGGCGGCGCTACACTGGGGCTTGCCGGGGCTGAAGCCCCAGCTGACAAACTGTAAGCCCCTATGAAAGCCCCCCCAGTCGCTGCTGCCCCTGCCACTTTGCTTGGCTCGCCTGTGGCCTCAACCCCTGCAGGGTGCTCGGGTTGGGCTGCCGCCTGCCCCCCATGTTCCCCTCCCTCTCATCAGACCTGCAGATCAGCGCGGCGAGCGGAACAAGCAGAACTACAGACAGCGTGGGACCCGACTACGTCATAATGCGGAAGTGACGTCACTCGTCACCTCCTGCATATGAACTGACTCGCGCGGCTGCTCACTGTGTGCCGCTCTGTCAGCCGGGTCCCACGCTGATCTGAGGTCTCTGTCCCTGCTCGCCGCGCTGATCTGCAGGTCTGATGGGAGGAGGAGGGGGGAGAGAAACACTACCTACCTACATAACCACTTACTGCTACCTACATAACCACTTACTGCTACCTACCTATTCTCTCTACCTACCAGAAACCACCCACTGCTGCCTGCCTACCTACCTACCTAAACCTTACCAACCTACCTAACCACCCACTGCTACCTAAACTTTACCTAGCTACCCAAATAACCACCCACCCAAACACTGCTACCTACCTATCCGCACACTTACCTGCCTACCTAAAACCCCACAAGCTCCTACTTATCTACTTTAACCCACACATTGCTATCTACCTACCTAAAAAAAAAAAAAAAAAAAAAAAACTGCTACCTACCTACCCACACAGTGCTATCTACCTACCTAATACACTGCTACACACCTACCTAAACCCCACACACTGCTACCTACCTACCCACCCAACCACCACCTGGGGACACCCTACTACCTGTACTGGGGGGGGGGCACCTTACCACCTACTGGGTGCAGAGTCACTGACTTCTAGTCAGTAACACTCAGTCACATCCAGTGGCAGTGAGTGACCCAGGCACCCACGGACAGCGCACAGGACTGAAGGCTGGACTCTGGAGCCGAGCCAGTCAGTCAGCTAGACAGCCAGCAGGACTCAGGAGTCGAAACTCCGACAAGGTGGGTGTGGTGGGTCAGGGTGTCCTGTCCTGTTTACTCCAGCCAGCCAACTGCTAAATTGTTTTTTTGCAACTGTGCACCAGGCAGCCACCCAGGCCTAGGGCAGCTCAGCAGGCACCACCACCATCCACCAGGCCTGACTCTGAGCACCCCCCTGGGGGGCCTCAGAACACCCACCATCCAGGCCTGAGCTGTGCTGCGGCCCCCAGCCCACCACCAGCCATGCCTTAGCTGCCCTGGGGCCCCCAACCTACCACCACCACCAAGGCCTGAGGCCTTCAGCCCACCACCAGCTAGGCCTGAGCTGCCCTGGGGGTCCCAGCCCACCACCACCAGCCAGGCCTGAGGCCTCCAGCCCACCACTAGCCAGGCCTGAGGTGCCCTGGGGCCCCCAGTCCACCATCACTAGCCTGACTACATATACTGGGGACATCTATACACCTGGGGACACTGGCTGTCTGTCATTCTGTGCATTAAGGGCTGGTGCACACCAAAACCCGCTAGCAGATCCGCAAAACGCTAGCAGATTTTTAAACGCTTTTTATTTTTATGAGGCGTTTTGCTAGCGTTTTGCGGATTGCTGCTGCGGTTTTCAGTATAGTAGATTTCATATATTGTTACAGTAAAGCTGTTACTGAACAGCTTCTGTAACAAAAACGCCTGCAAAACCGCTCTGAACAGGCGTTTTTCAGAGCGGTTTGCGTTTTTCCTATACTTAACACTGGGGCAGAAACGCATCCGAAATCCAAAAAATGCCTCACCCAGGCATTTTTCGTTTCTGCAAAACGCCTGCCACTCTGGTGTGCACCACCCCATTGAGATACATTGACCAAGCAGATCCGCAGCCGCAAGCGGATCTGAAAACGCCCAAAAAGCCGCTCGGTGTGCACCAGCCCTTTCTGGTGAAATGCTGTCTCTCATTACATGCATTCACTGGGGAAATGCTGTCTGTCACGTGCATTTACTGGTGAAAAGCTGTCTCTTATGTGCATTTACTGCAGAAACGCTGTCTGTCATTACATGCATTTACTGGTGAAAAGCTGTCTCTTATGTGCATTTAATGGGGAAATGCTGTCTGTTATTACATGCATTTACTGGTGAAAAGCTGTCTGTCATTACGTGCATTTACTGGTGAAAAGCTGTCTCTTATGTGCATTTACTGGTGAAAGGCTGTCTGTCATTACGTGCGTTAGCTGGTGAAAAGCTGTCTCTTATGTGCATTTACTGGTGAAAAGCTGTCTCTTATGGGCATTAACTGGTGAAAGGCTGTCTGTCATGTGCATTAACTGGTGAAAAGCTGTCTCTTATGTGGATTTACTGGGGAAATGCTGTCTGTCATTATGTGCATGAACTGGTGAAAAGTTGTCCCTTATGTGCATTTACTGCGGAAACGCAGTCTGTCATTATGTGCATTAACTGGTGAAAAGCTGTCTCTTATGTGCATTTAATGGGGAAACTGTCTGTCATTACATGCATTAACTGGTGAAAAGCAGGCTCTTATGTGCATTTACTGCGGAAACGCAGTCTGTCATTATGTGCATTAACTGGTGAAAAGCTGTCTCTTATGTGCATTTATTGGGGAAACTGTCTGTCATTACATGCATTAACTGGTGAAAAGCTGATTCTTATGTGCATTTACTGGTGAAAGGCTACCTGTCATTATGTGCGTTTACTTCATTTTTTTTTTTCCATGTAACTACGTTAGCTAGTACAACTACATTACAGTTAGCCCTGCCCACATGACATCATGACCATGCCCAATTTTTCGCCTCCCCTCCCCCCCGAGCCCGGCCTGCCAGCCCTCGTGCCCCCTTTGAGCCCCCCCAAAAATCTGAAGGAGGAGCCGCCACTGAGTAGTACACCGCTCGCTCAGCCAGAAGAAGGTGACGACTATGATGCATCACAACAACTATCACAACGCTCACAAGAGGATGATGAGGATTCTGGCAGGACTCTGGCACACATGGCTCAATTCATGCTTAACTGCATTGAACGCGACCCACGCATTGTGCGCATTCTGGACAACACCAATTACTGGGTTTATACACTTCTGGATCCACGGTACAAACACAATGCTCCAAAACTGCTTGAAGAAAGAGTCAGACAGGTCAAAATGGAAGAATACCAGCAGGCCCTTGTGGAGACTTTAGAGAGGAGATTGACATCCTCCCCCCTCCTCTAGCCAGTTGTACGCCGACAGACTGACTTCCGCAAACCCAGGACGACCGGGAGGGCAGCAAACAACACAAGCCGCAGCTAGTGCCCAAAAGGGAATGGTATCGGCAGTGTCCTTGGAGTGGGAAAATTTTCTGACACCCATGCAGCAGCAGCCCACAGAACAGCAAGCGTGCAGATCCACCTCCAACACCGATTGCCTGGAGAAGATGGTCAAGGACTACTTGTCAGATGGCGTAGCCAGGGCCGGGCCGAGGCATAGGCTGGAGAGGCTCCAGCCTCAGGGTGCAGTGTAGGAGAGGGCGCACAATTCATTCAGCTGTCATTCCTAATTGTGTTTGAAGCAGAAAGAAATAAGAAAAGGGGATACATGGCAGTGACTGCAAGCCAGATAACTAGAGATTAAGGTGTTGGGGAGGTTGTGGGCCGCCGCCATCAGAAATTTTGGGGCCCCTCACACAACATCAAGCCTGGGCCCCCCTACTGACTGCTGTGCACGCCCTCTAGCCACCCCACCCCCGTGCCCACCAAGATTTACAACAGGGGTCACCAAACTTTTTCGGTCAAGGGCGGGGTCAACATTCTTCAGACTGCTGGGGGGCCGGAGTATACATAAAATGATGTTGAAAAACATTACATTGAATCTAGGTATTGATTTCCCCAATCAAGGCCAGAGGAGAACTCCCAGCAGCAGCCATTCAGTCATGCGCCGCCTGAAGAACAAAACAATATACTCTGTACAACGCTGCGGAAGGTATCGGCGCTATACAAATATTAAATAATAATAGATGAGGCTCAGGTGACCACGCTCCCCACCCCCACACAGTTAGTTTGCTACCCAGCAACCAGGCTTGCTCATCACATGTAACCACGGTGGTTCAAATGAGTTGTGATTGCCTCAGCTGAGTGGTTGTATGCGGCAGGGTTAAATACCCATAATGCCGTCCGCGCTGTGTTTCAACAAGCTTGCAAGCAACCCATTGGTCGCATTGCAAGCCTCGCTATGGCGCACTTCCTCCTTCAAGCCGGAAGGAGGAAGTGCGCCATAGCGAGGCTTGCAATGCGATGAATAGGTCGCTTGCAAGCTCTTTGAAATGCAGGGTGGATGGTGGCATTATGGGTAATTAACCCTGCCGCATACAGCCACTCAGCTGAGGCAATTACAACTCATTTGAATCACGAGTAACCACCGTGGTTATTCGTGATGAGAGAGCCGGCTGCCAGGCGCCAGCAACAATATACACTCTGTACAGAGCAGCACTGCAGCCTGCAGAAGATGCAATGGTGCTATATAAATATTAATAATTAAGGTTCAGGTGACCCCCCCCCCACACACACACAGTTAATTTGGTAGTGAATAGCAAAATATACTCTGTACAGCACTGCAGGAGATGTTAGCGCTATACATAAATAGTAGTTGAGGGCCACCCCACCCCCACACAGTTAGTTTGGTAAACCTGCTGCCTGCAATTAAATGCTTTGTCACCCCCTCCTTGATCCAGGTGCTGGCAGTGTTAACTCTACTGTGTGACTCAGGCTCTTAATTCCTAACTCTCTCACCTGTTCCGCCCTGCGCGCTCTTTATGTTCAAATTCACTGCACAGTGCAGTCTACACATTTCCGGCCTCCCGGGTATTCTCTCTGATAGGTACTGAGCGGCAGCGTCATGACGTGGCCGCTCAGTCCCGATCAGAGAAGAAGGGAGCCCGGAAGGTCGGCTGGAAATATGCAGCACAGACGAGCGCTGGGACGGGTCCCTGGACGGGAAGCTGCTCAGTCAATGCCAGCACCTGCATCGGGGTGGGAGTGAGTCAACTGCTGGCTAGCAATTAGCAAATACTCTAGGGCAGTGATGGCAAACCTTTTAGAGGTCGAGTGCCCAAACTGCCACCCAAAATCCACTTATTTATCACAGAGTGCCAACATGGCCATTTGGAGGGAGGATGGGGAGGTTAAGTAGCTAGCGGGGTGGGGGGGCTAGGTAGGGAGGTTTAGTAGCTGGGGGAGGGGGGTAGGTAGGGAGGCTAAGTAGCGTAGGTAGAGATTAGGAAGCTGCAGTAGGACAGGAGGGAGTGTACGGTAGGTATGGTAGCCGCAGCTGGATGGGTGGATAGCTGGGAAGGTTAAGTAGTTGCGGCTGGTGGGGAAGAACTATAGGTAGATAGGGAGGTTGGGTAGCTGCGACTAGGTGGGAGGATAGGTAGATTGTTTAGCTGCTGAAGGACAGGAGGGAATGTAGGTAGGAAGGTAAGGCAGTTGTAGCTTGGAGGGAGGATAGAGAGAGGTTAAGTAGCTGTGGCTGGGGGAGTGGGGGTAGGTAGGTTAGCTGCTGTAGGACAGGAAGGAGTGTAGATAGGTAAGGAGGTAATGTAGCTGCAGCTGAATGGTAGTTAGGTAGCTGCAGCAAAGCAGTAGGAAGAATAGGTAGCTGCTGCTGGGGTGCTGTATAGAAGGCTAGGTAGTAGCGATTTGGGTGGAAGGGACTGCGATTACGTAGCATGGACAGAGTAGGTAGCTATCGAGAGAGAGAGAGACGTTGTGAAGAGTATTGCGAGAGAGTGAAGACAGAAAGGGAGCAGGGGATAGTAAAAAACAAAACAGAAAGGCAAGAAGTCAGACTTTTTTTTTTTTTCTTTTTACAACCACAGACTGTCAGGAACCACTCACTCCGACCACAGCGCTTAGAAAAGCCAAACACTTTCTTTCAGGCAGCTTTTCTTTTTACTCTCAGCGAACTTCCCAGGAGCCAGCCAGGAGTCCAGGACATCATAAAGTAAATGAACGGAAGGAAGATCACAGGAGTCCTCTCACAGCAGCGTGAGTGTAGGGGGCGGGGCGGCTGGAAGACAAGTCAGTCTAGCAGGTCTCTGATTCTGTTCCCAGCCGGAACTATAAGTTTATTGTCGGAGAGATCAATGCGCAGTGAAGAGGCAGGTCTATATTTTGTCCACTTTCACCTGCCTGCCTCTCTGCCCTGTACCTAATAAAAAGTTTCTGGAGGGGAGAAGTAGGAGGGGAATTATTTCGTTCAAATGGCCAAAAAAACAGGAGACAGGAGCGCTCAGTCAGGAAGTTAATGCCTGGGGGGCCCGACGCCGAGGCTGCGGGCCCTGATCACGCCCGGGCCCATGACGGAAGTGACGGTTGTACCCCCCTGATGGCGGGCCTGCCTGTGGCGCTTCTTAGTCTAACAGCAATCAGTGTATGACAGCTGAGGTGCGAGGGAAGGAGGGGCGCACTTTGGTGTCTCAGCCTTGGGTGCTGGAGAACCTTGTCCCAGCTCTGGGCGTAGCTGTGTTGAACAATCCATCTGCACCCTTCAACTATTGGGTATCGAAGCTAGACACCTGGCACGAACTGTCAATGTACGCAATAGAGGTGCTGGCTTGCCCGGCAGCCAGCGTTATGTCGGAACGCTGTTTCAGTGCTGCCGGAGGCATCGTCACAGATCGGCGTATCTGCCTCTCCACAGAAAATGCAGACCGTCTGACTCAAATTAAAATGAATCAATCCTGGATTGGAAACGACTATGCAACACTCCCGGACCCCAACCAAGTAACATGAACAATGACCATCTGTGATGGGTTAGCGTTGCCGGTCCCTGTTTATGGAACCTCTCATCTTTATTACATTTATGACTGCATGGCGGTAAAAAGCATGCTATCCGCACGCTTCTTGTCCTCATGCAAGGCCTGGGTTGTTGTGTCTCAAAGCGTGGCCTTCTCCTCCTGCGCCTCCTCCTGTTACATCACGTGTGCTGCTGCTGGGTTAGCGTTTCCGGTCCCTGTTTATGGAACCTCTTATCTTTATTACATTTATGACTGCATGGCGGTAAAAAGCATTGCTATATCCGCACGCTTCTTGTCCTCATGCAAGGCCTGGGTTGTTGTGTCTCAAAAAGCGTGGCCTTCTCCTCCTGCGCCTCCTCCTGTTCCATCACGTGTTCTGCTGCTTGTGCTGGGTTAGCGTTACCGGTCCCTTTTCCTGGAACCTCTTCTCTGTATTACATTTATGACTGCATGGCGACAAAAAGCATGTTACCTGTGCAAAGAAACATGACATTTTCCGCATTTAAAAGACAGTTTTCCCTTTAAAACTTTACAATCAATTTTCTCAAAAACTATTAGCTCTTTTTCAAATATTTTTTTCCTCTTGTACCCACTCCCAAGGTGCACATACCCTGCAAATTTGGGGTATGTAGCATGTAAGGAAGCTTTACAAAGCACGAAAGTTCGGGTCCCCATTGACTTCCATTATGTTTGGAGTTCGGCGCGAACACCCGAACATCGCAGCGATGTTCGGCGAACGTTTGCGAACCCGAACATCTAGGTGTTCGCCCAACACTAGCCTGCTCATCCACCATCAGCTGCATCACCGGCTTGGCGTCTTTCTCCTCCAATTTGCGGCGCCGACCCTGCTGGAAAATGGCCACTACACACTGCTGCGCCTCTGCAGCGTGACTCCCCCAAACAGCTGGGCGCCCCGTGTGCGTCCACGGCCAGTGGCTAGCGGTGGAATGGACACTGGCACGGCAGAACTGCTGGCGGTGACGGTAGTCTGTCTATCTCACACACACTGACACTCAGAGTCGCCAGCACAGCAGAAATACAGTAATCTGTAGTAGTAAGCTAACACAGACAGTAGTACTCTAACAACTAGCACTGCAGTACTAAACTATGAAGAGTAGAGATCAGCAGAACCATGAAGATGGGTACTTTTCCTTGTCTAGGATGTCACATGTGCACACGGCCGGCCTTTGACCTGAGCGACCAGAGCGGTCGCTCAGGGCGCCGGCTTCCAGGGGGGCGCTCCTGCCGTTCAGGCACATATGTATATGTACTTGGCTGCGGGCTCTGGCAGGTCCATCTTCCGTGGAAGCTCCGCCCAAGTTCGTACTGATCAGTGTTCTTCAATACTGAGCTGCTGATTAGCACTGCAGTAGAAGGACTAGTGCCCCGCCTACCCCTCCTCCTGCTTCCTCCCCCCTTGATGTCTCTTCAGCTGCGTGTCAGCGTTCAGCAGCTACTGTGGCGCGAAATTTGTACTAAGGAGTGAGGAGCAGTGGAGCGAGACGAGCACACTGGGAGCTGTACCAGGAGGAGAGAGGAAGATCAGAGACTCAGGCAGACCCAGCTGGCAGCTGTACATGAAGGGGGAGATCGGAGACAGATAACAGCGTCATAGCCTGTGAGCTGTACATGGAGGTGAGAGCAGAGACGCAGCCAGACTGAGGACACTCAGTCAGAGAGAGGGAGGAGGTGATATTCTAGGCTCCTTATTTTTGCCATTTGATCTCTATTCTTGTGTCCATCTCTGTCTCTATCCTGTGTCCACCCTCTCTCCCTGTGCATCTCTCTGTGTGATTACTCTCCTGGAATCCTACTGTGCTCACCTTCCTTGCATGCTGCGCTGTGCTCACCTTCCTTATGCCCCCTGTGCCCACCTTCCTTGCATGCTGTGCCCACCTTCCATACATCCCCCAGTGCCCACCTTCCATGCATCCCCCCAGTGCCCACCTTTTCCATGCGTCCCCCCTGTGTCACCTTCCCCATGCCTCCCCCTGTGCCCACCTTCCATGCATCCCCCCTGTGCCCACCTTCCCCATGCCTCCCCCTGTGCCCACCTTCCCCATGCCTCCCCCTGTGCCCACCTTCCATGCATCCCCCCTGTGTCACCTTCCCCATGCCTCCCCCTGTGCCCACCTTCCATGCCTCCCCCTGTGCCCACCTTCCATGCCTCCCCCTGTGCCCACCTTCCATGCCTCCCCCTGTGCCCACCTTCCATGCTTCCCCCACCCACCCACCTTCTTTGCCTCAGTCTACGTGCATCCCTCTAATGTCCTACCATATTATTATTATTATTATTATTATTATTATTATTATTATTATTATTATTATTAATTTATATAACGCTGACATGATCTTCTGCAGCACTTTACAGAGTACATAGTCATGTCACTGACTGTCCTCTGAGGAGCTCACACTCTAATCCTACCACAGTCATAGTCTAATGTCCTACCATATTATTATTATTATGTATTTATATAGCACTGACATCTTCTGCAGCACATTACAGAGTACATAGTCATGTCACGGACTGTCTTCAGAGGAGCCCACAGTCTAATCCTACCTTTTTTTTTTTTTATTATAAATGTTTTTATTTAGTGCTGACATCTTCGGCAGCACTGTACAGAGTACATAGTCTTGTCACTAACTCCCTCAGAGGAGCTCACAATCTAATCCCTACCATAGTCCTACTATGTCTATGTATGTATCAGTGTAGTGTATGTATTCCTGTCTAGGGCCAGTTTAGGGGAAAGCTAATTAACTTATCTGTATGTTTTTGGGATGCAGGAGGAATCCAGAGTGCCCAGAGGAAACCCATGCAGACAGCCGGGGGGGTTGGGCATACAAACTCCATGCAGATGTTGGCCTGGCTGGAATTTGAATCAGGGTCCCAGCGCTGCAAGGCGAGAGTGCTAACCACTACGCGGCCGTGCTGTTTTAACATAGTCATAGCCCAATGTGCTACCATTTATTATTTATTTACACAGCACTGGCATCTTCTGCAGCACTTTACAGAGTACATAGTCATGTCACTGTCCTCAGAGGAGCTCACAATCTAATCCTACCATAGTCATAGTCTTGGATCTGCCTATATACACTAAGAGGATCTGCAAGCCTAGCCTATACATACACTAAAGGGGGGAATCTGCCTTTATATAATAAAGGGGGACCTGTGTGTGTGCGTGCTTCGTGCGCGCGTGTGTGAAGAGGATGAATGGGGGGGGGGCACCAAAATCAGTTTTCGCTCAGGGCGCTGTGAAACCAAAGGCCGGCCCTGCATGTGCAGCCTGATTTTTAAGGGAGATAAGTTCAAGCATCCGTCTAAAGGTACCGAGTTCAGCATGCGTAGTCTTTATACATGATTCTTCATATGTAGTTTATCTATTAAAATGCCCATGTGGGCTGTTATATGTGACAGAGACCACCCAGCATCTGCGTGAACGTATCTCCTCGCATAAATCTGCTATCAGGGCCAGGAATATGACTCAATCTGTCTCGGCTCACTTTACTCAATTCCGTCACTCTATACCACAGCTCCGGGTACAGGTTATAGATGGGGTTCCTGCTCATTTTAGGAGTGATAGGGAAAGAGAATTACTTAGGCGGAAGGCGGGTTGGATCAGGAGACTGGGTACCCTGGGAGGGGGTGGACTCAAGCGTGATTATGACTTATACTTTTGCATTTCAATTGGATAGAATTTGTGTATATATTGTGCCTCTGCTTATATGTGTGCGGTTAGTCATACTGTGTTGACTGCTGGGTCCAGGTGTGTGTGTGTTTCCCCTACTGGGTTACACTATTAGTACACTGGGAGTTGCTGTTTTCTGATATATGATTCTTTTTATTGCTATAGTACTTTGTGCATCTGGTACCATGTTGAATTATTTTGAGAGGTCTTTTATCTATTATGGACCCTCAGCTCTACTATACCACAGCATTTTGACCTTTTTTCTATTTTTTGTTTAATGTTTTTGTCTTTTTATTCGTATTTTATTATGATGTTATTGTCTGTACGTGTCGGTTTGCGTGTTTATGCGTTTTGTTCTCATACTTGAGAGCAGATGTATGGTTCCATATCGGTTTTCCGCGTGCATTTTTCCGCATTGATTTACACGTACATTTTTACGCATCATCAGGAAGGTTTTACGCATGGAAGCGTCTGACGTCATGACGCTCAGGTTCTGTTTTGTTTCCTTTTTCCGGCGGCTCGCATCTTCCATTGCCCTCTGGGAGATTGGGAGGAGCGATATGACTAAGCTGTGGTTCCCCATCAGGTCCTCCTAGGCTGGTGAGTGCTGATTGGTCCATATGGGTCTGACACTTTTTAAATTGTGCTGTTACTACGGCTACTCATTTAAATATCGGTCTTCCATCAGGTCCTCTCATTATGCTTTGTTCTATGATTGGACAATGGTGTTAGCATGTATCCTGATGTTATGCGACTGGTCCATGTGACCTTATTGAGAATGTATATAAATGCTTTTGTGGTTGTTTTTTCTTGTGTGAGCTTATACAGCTTGAGGAAGGAGTTCATCTCCGAAACAGCGTCTGTTGCTGTCCCTGGACTTTATCTTTTATGCAATAAAGAGCTTAAATACATCTTCATGGTGCTGCTCATCTCTACTCTTCATGCTTTGGGAGCTGCTGAACTACAGTGCCATATCAGCCTAGCACACGTCTACCCTCACTAGGGTGCCTGTCTAGTGTGGTGTACTAAATAACTACAAAAAATACAGTAGTCCTATTCCCTAAACTATACTGTAGTTAAGGCTAATAACACAGGCCTGGCCTGTGTGCACAAACAGCAGACACAGACACAGACATAGACTAGCAGAGCTGCTGCAGCAGAGACCGTCACACACACTAACTAAATACAAACAAAATACAAGCTAGCTAACTAAAAATACAAGCTAGCTAACTAAACAACAATCAGAGTATTATAGTACAGGTGTTAATGTGCAAAAACGCTAGGTTTAACACAGTAGAAAGCACTTGCTTTAGCCAAACAGCACTGGAGATGTCTCTCAGTGAGCAGTCACAAAGCAAGGACAAGTTCCCTCAACATGGCCGCCTCTTTATATACAGGGGGGGGGGGGGGGGGGGGGGCTGGCCAGAGTTCTCCCTCTGTGATTGGTTGCTAGGGCTTCTGCTGGGAGCCCTCTGATTGGCTCAATGACATCATGGACGTCATCTCCATGGCTTCAGTACCCGGATCCGACCAGATATCAGGGTTGCGGATAAATATCCGCGTAGTGCTATTCGGATTTGCGGAGGAATCCGGATCCAAGGTCGGATAGCTGAAAAAGTTTGGGTTATCTGGGTAGTTTGGTTATCCGGAATCCGGATGAGCACCACTGGTCATACAGTCTGCCCAGTAGAGGAGATGCACAGCAGAAATGGAAATCAATCCCATGCCTGTACTGGCATTGGGATGTACTACCGCTGTGTAGGGGGAGCATAAATGGCCTCTCACCCAGCTGATTCATGTATGCTCCCCCAGCCAATGTGGACCATTCCTAACGAGCGATGCACTTGGAGACTCCTAAATGAATCAGCTGGGTGAGAGGCTGATTATGCTCCCCCTACTCAGCAGTAGTGCATCCTGACGCCAGTACAGGCTCAGGATTGATTTCATTAAGTTTATTTCCTGTGCAACAAATTAAAAATCCTACTGACTTGCACTCTGTGTCAGCAGTAAACATCACTGATTGACACAGGTTTGTTTGTGACACTGGTCCTCAAGGCAGGGGACACTCTTGTTGTTTGGTTTTCTGCATACATTTTCTGCACTTATTTATAGCTTTAGAAGAGGACTATATAGACTGATGCAATCTCAAAAACGGCAAAAATATTCTGAAAAATATTTATTGACACATATAGAAAAATATCAAAAGCACATGATTCTTCAGTATCACAATGATTGGTCTTGGGAATACATGAAAAAGATTTAAATTTGACAAGTGGTTGCAGCTTGGCAGGTATTGAACTTCAAGGCAACGACACATGTTCGTTTCGGGCTTTTATGTAAAATTGTATGTGCCCTTCATCAGGCCGTAATACCAAATTCTGTGTAGCTCAACCAGAGGGGGGACCAATCAGGCAACAAAAGGCCAATTGCTGGGGGGTGTCTGAGCTCACCAGACACACAACATCTTCCCAACGGCTGGATACAAGCGCTGTAAGGTGGGAACCCCACCTTACAGCGCTTGTATCCAGCCGTTGGGAAGATGTTGTGTGTCTGGTGAGCTCAGACACCCCCCAGCAATTGGCCTTTTGTTGCCTGATTGGTCCCCCCTCTGGTTGAGCTACACAGAATTTGGTATTACGGCCTGATGAAGGGCACATACAATTTTACATAAAAGCCCGAAACGAACATGTGTCGTTGCCTTGAAGTTCAATACCTGCCAAGCTGCAACCACTTGTCAAATTTAAATCTTTTTCATGTATTCCCAAGACCAATCATTGTGATACTGAAGAATCATGTGCTTTTGATATTTTTCTATGTGTCAATAAATATTTTTCAGAATATTTTTGCCGTTTTTGAGATTGCATCAGTCTATATAGTCCTCTTCTAAAGCTATAAATAAATGTCGGTGGGTAAGGTGGATTACCCTGAAAAAGGACTGTGTTTTTTATCCTTCACAATATAAAGGATCGTACCTCCAGATTATTCGAAAAAGACTACATTTTCTGCACTACAGGGGCTTGATTCACTAAAAAGTGATAACTCCGTTATCCCGCGCTAGGTGTTTGCACGCGCAAAGTCACGCAATAAGCAGATCTGCGCGATCGTAACGCGCGCAAAATACATGTTTGCTACACGCCCGCGGCGCAGTGCGCGTCTCGCGCGGTAATAGAATTTGACAATTAACTTGCAGTGTCAATAGTTTGCGCGCGCAAATCATTACGCACAAAGGTGTAGTGAATTTAACTGCTGTTTGCAATTGTTTTGTTTAATGTGAGTATAAAAGGTTAGTTTAGAGGGAGAGGGTTGTGGGTAGAGATGGAGAGAGACAGGAGCAAGGAATTGCGGAGGAGTTGGAGAGTGCATGCCACTCGGCCATCAACCCCGAGTCTCCCTGCACATGGGTGTGGTGGCCGCACTCAGAGCGCTGGCCAGTCTCAGAGTGGTGGCCGCACTCAGAGCGCTGGCCAGGCTCATGGTGGTGTCCGCAGTCGGAGTCCCCGATGCCGCAGCCCCAGCTGGAATCCTCCACCTGCCAGTCACCGCCAGCACAGTCCCAGCCCTCAGCCTCATACATCAGGCAGCCACAGGACCTCACAGCGGCCAAGCACCAGCCAATCCCGGGTAAGGGCCCTAAGGTTCTCAGAGGGGGAGAATCTGGTGCTTGTGCAGGAGCTGCTCCCCCATTATGCAGAGCTGTATGGTGAGCGGTCTGGGAAGACTGATATGCAGTCCAAAAAAGCATACTGGGCGATAATTTGAGATGCTGTGCAGGATGTGGCACATGAGCAGCGATCATCTGAGCAATGCCGTAAGCGCTTTGCTGACATCAAAAGAAGGTTGCGGCAGAAGCTCAGCCGGTTGCGACAAAATGCGTAAGTTTGTATATTTATATTACACAATGTAATCATATTCACACATGCATTAGCAAATGTATTATAATGCACAACTGAAGTTGGAGTGATGTGGCTACTCATATTACTGCATCTGCAATTGTATTTGTTTTTGTTTTGTTTTAGTTATTACTTAATGCCAGTTGCCAGGTAGTCCTTGTATTCCTATGGCTTGTATGCTTGTTGCTTTGCACCCTGAACAAGCATACTGTTAATTGTTTTCACCTTTTTTAATGCTTTCCTGTGTTGAGTGGCTGCACGCTTGCTCCTGGTGTGATTCAGATAGTACTGCAGCCAAAAAGTTCTGAAGAATACCCAGTCAACTTGCATTTTTTAAAACCATACAACTATGTCAGCCACCATATCACTCTCACTTCAGTTCACCTTTACATGGATTGCAAACAAACACTGACAGTGATATAGATGTTCCCTTTTAAAGGGCAAATGAAGCAAGAGGGGTATGGATGCGGCCATATTTCTTGGTCTTTAAACAATAGCAATTGCTTGCCTATCATGGTGTAATGTGTGTAATGCGTTTAGCCATAGCCCCAAATCAAACATGCATGACAACCATGTTTCCTAAATGATTGTTGCATCGGACAAGTGGACACACATACATGCTGGTTTCAGGTGTAAAGGAACCACAACTGTATTTCAACAATACCATTTAGATGACTTTTCTGCAGAACTTTAAGACTGCAGTACTGTCTGAATCACACACAAGAAAGCAGCATGCAGTTAATCATTGTGTCTTCAGTCCGAACACCTGATTTTTCATGTTTGCTCCTGCCCAGTGGATTAAAATGTGTAATTCCTAGTACACAACATACAAATTGCACTGACATTTTTGTTACATGCTCTGTTATGCCGGGCATACATGGCTGTTATGCCGGGCATACACGGCACATTTTATGTGCTGAATTGAGGGCGCCGCTCGTTGCCGGCGCATCCCCACTCGTGTGGCCGGATCAATTGCCGCTTGTCCCCGTAGGAGTGGCTAATTAGCCCCTTGTCTCTCCCCATTTTCCTCCTCGCCGGTATCGAGAGCAGTATCAATCCGGCAGGGTATGGCACACGCCGGAGATTATCAATCGAGCCATCATGCTCAATTGATGATCCTCCCTCGACGCCGTGTATGCCTGGCATTAAATGTTTGATAATAATATTATTGTCTGTAAAGTACTGGTAGAGAGTGTTCATTATCTGTGGTGCATTGTCTTCTGGATCTCTTGTGGTGAGTTCAACAAAGCTTAATTGATAGGCAGATAGATGGGTAGATACATAATTCCCAACATGTTGCAAAAGATCGATCTGCCTCTGAAATGTCAATGAAAATGAAGCCGCCATTTTTCTGGTGTGTAGTAGGTATGAGATTGGATCAGTATGACAGTGAGACAACTGGTATTGTCTGTCATGTATGTTTGTTTTTTTTTACTTGCAATCAACCATTTTTGTGGTAATGTTAGAATGTATGTGGCATTATTTTTCCTAGCACTGGTACAGGTGGTGGTCCACCTGCGTCGCTGAAGTTGACAGAATATGAAGAGTTGCTGGAGCCCTTACTTAGGACCAGCGCCCTTCATGGCATCCCCGGGGGTTATGATGCGGACTTGCCGCAAACCTCATCAGCTTCGGAAGGAGGTAATTGATGAAGCTGTTGTAATGGCAAAAGAACTGTAACACACCTTTTACTATGGTTGTTATGTGAACACTGGTTTTTAGTTATTTACACTCTTCTCATTATATATTCCTGTAGGTGAGGGTGCGTCTGGGTCCACTGGGGCCTTTGTGGAACACAGGCATGCCACCACCCACTTAGCGGAGGGTGCATCCGATGTAGCGGCAACTACCGGTTTGTTTGTTTTTCATTTTTAATTTTTTTTGGTAAATGTGTTTAATGGTTTTTTGTTGTTGTTGTTGTTTTTTTGTGGAAATGAGGACATTTGCATCTAAGGAAAGTGAAGTGTGTGATGCTCTGGATGGCATATTTACCTTCTTTCACATTATACATTCTTGTAGGTGAGAGTGCGGTGGATTCAGCGGCCGAATACCTTCAAGGCCAAGATGACATCCCTGAATCCGTAGAGGGGGCATCAGGTGCAGCAGAATATACTGGTGAGTGTTGTACTTGAGGTTCATATGTAACATTTAGGGAGCTGACGTGATACTGATATGCTGGATGCATGGGCGTCTGCAGAAAAATTTCCGGGGGGGGGGGGGAGGGAGGGACGTAGTGTGGTGCGCACAGCGCGCCAAAAAATAGGGGTACGTCATGCGACGCGCTACGTGCGCCATGCAGAAAAATGGTTGTAGTCATGGACCAGAATGTGGGTGTGGCCATGGGTGAGGACAAGTTTACATGAACTTAGCAATGGTGGGACATTAGATTAGGACAGTGGTGGCGAACCTTTTGGAGGTCGAGTGCCCAAACTGCAACCAAAAGTCAATTATCTATCGCCAGGGGCGTAGCAATAGGGGGTGCAGAGGTAGCGACCGCATCGGGGCCCTTGGGCTAGAGGGGCCCCGAAGGGCGCACCCTCTATCACAGTATTAGCTCTGTATTGGTCCTATGCTGGTAATGATCCCTTCTAGAGATGATTTAAATAGTAGTAATCCTTAACACACAGCTCCCCATCCCCTTCTTGCACCTCTGACACTGTAGTTGCTATTGGCAGGTTTTGGTGGGCCGTATCAATTGTTAAGTATAGAGTGCTTGGGGGGCCCCATGTAAAACTCGCACCAGGGCCCATAGCTCCTTTGCTACGCCACTGTCTATCGCAAAGTGCCAACAGCAATTTAAACTAAATACAAACGTTTTAACTCATACATGAACATGTTACACTATGGAAAATCCAAGTTAAAAATAAACTGTGAAGATAAACAGTTTCATCCATCCTACTCTTGACAAATGTATTCATTTTTTTCGAACCTCCCAGTTTCATTTTCTGTTGTAAAAAGCTGAAAAAGTAGGTTTAATACTATTGTCTCATATGATAATGATTCAGATTTTTCCATAGTCTCGCAGTTAGCAATCATGTGACCCCCAACAAGACAAATTCAGCAATCATGAGGCCCCTCCATCAAGGTGACAGGTAGTGACAGGAACCCCCCCCCCAGTTGTGGCGGGGAAGGGGGGAGGTCTCCCCCCCCCCCCCCCCCCCCTTCCCTCACCTTAGTGCTCACCCTTCCTCGGTCCCCCCTCCATAATGCAGCGGCTGGTGGGCGACAGCGGGCGGCAGTAGAGCGGAACACTTCCTCTATTCTCTGCGTGAGCGAGATCTGTGCATCGCTGGTCTGACGTCACTGACCTGACCAGCTGCGCACAGAGCCTTCCTTGCAAGCAGGGAATAGAGGAAGTGTTCTGCTGCGCTGTGCCCACCGCTGCATTATGGAGATGGGGGGGGGGGTGGGAGCGAGTAAGGGGGAGCCCCAAGGTGAGGGAAGGGGGGGGATGTCCCCCCTTCTCCACCGCTATGCCTGCTGCTCCCCCTTCACTGCGCTGAGTTGAGTGGGGGGTAGCGAGGGGCACCATCACTGATTCGGCCAGGGGGAGGCAGCCGCCCCAATTTGCCATATGTGCGGATGCCCATGGCTGGATGGCATATTTACCTTCTTTCACATTATACATTCCTGTAGGTGAGCGTGTGGTGGATTCAGCGGCCGAATACCGTCAAGGCCAAGATGACATCCCTGAATCCGTAGCGGGGGCATCAGGTGCAGCCGAAAATACTGGTGAGTGCTAAGAAATGCATTGCTTCATGAGTCAAAAGTGGAAACAATGAATGTGGTCCTATGTTGCTGTTCCTTACAGTAATTAGTATAAATCTGACATTTGCGACTGATTTGGGAAGAGGCCATCTTCTCATAGGGGGGTTCTCAGGGTTGTCTTTATTTGTAAAAGGACCTAGTGAATACCAGTTGCTCCATCCAACGGCAAAATTTGTGTCTAGGGAGTCTGGCCAGCATCTTTGCCTACAAATTTTTCAGGAATGTGTTTGTAAAGAATAAAGGCCATGCTCAGAATCTTCTATGGAGACACGGAGTCCTCCAAAATCTGTTGGTAATGTCAGATTTATCATTCCTAGTTTTGTCAGCCACATAGGTTAAACTTTTTGATCGCTCATTTTTTATTTTTTTTCTCATTTTTTTTTTTTTTTTTCCCCACATCGTAGGATTTTAACAGTTCCTGTTCAAGGGTACAATATTGTCTCACTCACAGCATCATTATGTGAACTTATAATAATGGTTTAACCACTTCACCACTGAGGGGTTTTACCCCTTGAACACCAGAGCAATTTTCACCTTTCAGCGCTCCTTCCATTCATTCGTCAATAACTTTATTATTACTTATCGCAATGAAATGATCTATACCTTTGTTTTTTTCGCCCCCAATTAGACTTTCTTTAGATGTGACATTATGCCAAGAATTATTTTATTCTAAATGTGTTTTAATGGGAAAATAGGAAAAAATGTGGGAAATTATTTTTCAGTTTTCGGCCATTATAGTTTTTAAATAATGCATGCTACTGTAACTAAAACCCATGAAATGTATTTGCCCATTTGTCCCGGTTATAAAACCGTTTAAATTATGTCCCTATCACAATGTTTGGCGCCAATATTTTATTTGAAAATAAAGGTGCTTTTTTTTCAGTTTTGCATCCATCCCTAATTACAAGCCCGTAGTTTATTAAGTAACAGTGATATACCCTCTTGACATAAATATTTAAAAAGTTCAGTCCCTAAGGTAACTATGTTTTTCTTATTGTATTTTTTTTTAATTAGAAAAAAAATAAATTGGGGAGTGTGGGAAGTAATGAGTTAATTTATTGTGTAAAACTAATGTATTTGTATATGTAAAATGCTTTAGGGTGTAGTTTTACTATTTGGCCACAAGATGCCCACAGTGAGTTTGTATTCATGCGACCTGTAAGCGTTCGGATGGACACTTACAGGAAGCACTACGAGGCTGGGCAATTCACAATGATCACGCTGTTTCTCATAGAAGCAGCAGATCATTGCGGGGGCTTAGATCAACGAACGAGAATGGATTTTCCCGTTCATTGATCTCCGAGCAGGTGGTGGCGTGCACGAGTGGCGGGAGCGCACGCATGAGCGACGAGAGTGTGGACAGCTGCGGTAGCGCTGGAGGTACGGATTTCTCCGTCCCTTGGTTTTTTAGGGGGGGGAAAGGGACGAAGAAATTCATACCGCGGGGGATAAAGTGGGTAAAACCTTGTTATGCATGGTTTTTTTTTCTGGGGCTATGGTTCAAGACCCATACGCACCATCCTTTAGTTGATTTCTTTTTACATTTAGTTTATAATCTATTCATGCATGTAATTATAGTGAAACACACATGTCTGATTGTAATTGTATTAAATAATAGTGTAAATTAACAAGCACTGTTAAATGGAGTCTAATCCAATTTTTTTTCCAAACATGTTTTATTTCAAAACTTTTTCAAAAACATTGTCCAAAGAGGTGAACATTTAGTGTACAGTAGTTGCCCAATGAAGGTTCCACGCAGGGAAAACTGTATCAGCAGATCTAAAACATGCAGTGGCAACTCCCCCCCCCCCCCCCCCCCCCAAAAAAAAGAGCCCTCGAACCCCCCCCCCCCCCCCCCCATTCTCTCTCGGTGTATTTTTGTTTGTGCTGCATTCTATTCTAGAAAAGATTGGTTAAACTTTCAACAAGATTTGTTTGAGTCTCCGCCTTCCCCTAAACTGGAGGAGGCGGAGGTTTATTTGTTCCTCCAGATCTATGTTCCAAAAGCCCCAGTGTCCCTCCTATTTGTTCCAGTAGGTACCATTTAGTCCAGACGAAAGCTCCCAT
Organism: Hyperolius riggenbachi; assembly: GCF_040937935.1. Classification (NCBI taxonomy): domain Eukaryota; kingdom Metazoa; phylum Chordata; class Amphibia; order Anura; family Hyperoliidae; genus Hyperolius; species Hyperolius riggenbachi. The sequence goes on from NC_090656.1 coordinate 47,804,716, forward strand.
GAGCAGGTTTATTTCTGAAGTTGTAAAAGTTCCAGTGATATACCTTTTCCAGGTTTTAAAGAAAGATTTGGATCTCTTGTCCACTGCTTGCAATGTATGTAGTTTTTCCATCATAAATAGATAGGAGAGTTGTGCAATACCTAAATGCATCAATTGAAAGCCCCATCGCTCATGTTGTGTAGAATATAACCAATGAATAGCGTTGAATGGCGACAAACATCGTATGCTGTAGATGTGGTTATTTCAATTGACTGCATGTGACTTTTTGAAAAGCAGACCTGCTAATACTTTTAAAATACCCTGTTTCACTTACCAGGGGCTTATACAAGCCCCCAGCAGCTGTTCTGTCCTGCACCTGTACTCCATGAGCCTTAGTCTGCCACAAACTATTTTTGAAATTTGCCGGTGGAGCACTGGCCCTTGCGCGGCTCTGTTCAAGAGTATACTTGTCTGCGTTGCCCGCTATTGCAAATGGGAAATGCAAAGAATAGATACGATTGCCAGGCCTGTGCTGGCCTAAAATTAGAACTGTAGGTACAGAACGGAGCAGTGGCGGAAGAGCGGAGGCTCTAGTTCTGATGCGGGACAGGACGCCTGGTGGGGGCTTACAGAAGGCCAAGGTAAGTTAAAGATTATTGCAAAATTGTTAGCACTTACGCTTTAAGCTTAAAAATTTGCATGCAATCTGTCTTAATTTACTACAGACCCTAAACTCTGACATATTCTTGATAGGTGACATTGGTGAAGACCAGCATGTGGTGCTGTTGTTGGAGCCGATACTTGAACAAGAAGTGTCTGGTGAGTGTGAAAATGTTGACCCATGACCTTGTTTTTAGTCCAAACATGAACTTACCATGTTGTACATTTCTTTTATAGATCTGAGGACTTCAGCTGATGTGTGCACTATGGAGCATGAGGAATGTGAAGCTGGAGAGTTTGTGCTGCACATGTCTGATGAGTCTCACACCACAGTGCTCCTTTCGTCGCCCACATCAGAAACTTTCACAGCCACAAATGTACCTTCCCGCCCTTCATCCCCATCTCATGAAGAACTATCCTGGGAAGTGTACAATAGTGATCGGTGGCACTCACGGCAATTCCTCATAACACAATCTGAGTATAGTAGTCTCATGGACGACCACATGAGGCGCTTCCACGAGGACCTTGCGCAAAATAATGCCAATACCTGGGAAATGCTGGCTACTGTAGGCCAAGTGGGGGAAGGCCACCGAGCTATTTTGGTCCGATTGGCCGAGGGACAAGAGCGGCAAAATGTTATCTTGAGTCGCTTGGCTCGTGTGGGGGAAGACCAAAAAATTGCTTTAGGCCGTGTTCCTGATGCGCTAGAGCGCAACAATTTAATTCAGGCCAGATTGGCCGATGCTTCTGAAGTTCAAATAGATTTGCTTCGGCAGTTACTCAATAAATAATTTGGCTTTACACCCTTAAAGTTACTATTGTTTTCTTTACTCGGCCTTAATAATAGTATGACTAATTGTGAAAATGTACATAAAAAAAAGATTAACAGTACATTACTGTGGGATGGTATATCCTATGCATTCAGAGTCCTTTCCATAGTGTAAAGTTTTGAAACTATATAAATCAAATAACTCACATAAATTCGCTAAGCTGTACTAGTTGCAGCATGCCAATATGTTTCTTAAGGTAACTTAAGGGGATTGAATAAAGCAAAGTGCCAGTAACATGAACGCACCAAAATTCCCTTTACTCAATCCACCACACATTTCAAAAACTATAACTTAAAAGGAAATACACAATGATGACACAAATAGAAAGTTCACAAATATTTATTGGCTGTAAGTCTGTAAAATCAGCCTTTTTTTTTTTATTTTTTTTTATTTTATTTTTTTTTTAATAACATTTAAAAATGTCAACATGAACATACAACAGACGGAAACAAACCATAAAAAATTAAAACAATTAGTCATCCGACTCCGAATTGGAGTCGGAATCTTGTAGGGCCACTTGTAGAGACCCCACTATGTCCCCCAACTGGCGGAGCAACCCCTGCACTTGAGCACGTCCTGTAAAAAAAAAAAAAACACTTTTTAGCCACTGATGTTACAGAAATGCTAAGCATGTCAAGTGTGTATTGAAGTAGTAATAATGTCAGCACTTACTGTTGTGTCTTTGGCGCTGGGGAGGGGCAGCAGCTTGTGCTGGCTGGGGGAGCTCATCAACATCCTGGGGGGCTGCAAGGGCCTCAGGAATCAGGTCTGGTGGTCCGGCACCCTCCTCCTGAGCCTCCGCCTGACCCTGCTCTCCCTGGTTTGGCTGTTCAGCCAAATCCAACGGAGGTGGTGGTTTATCCGGAGACTCCTCCGACTGGGAGAGCTCGTGCCTTTGCCTACCACGGTGTCGCCGGAGTGGCATGTTGGCATCTATGGAGAAATAAAAACATGATGTTAAAGGGGCACTTAAGTCTGTTTCCCAAAAAAACATTTACTCACCTGGGCCTTCCAGCAGCCCCCTGCAGCTGTATTGTGCCAACTCCATTACCCTTTATTGTGGTCATGGCGACTCCTGGCCCCGCTGGCATCCACTTGCGGTTTTGGCAACATGAGGCGACAGGCAGGGAACTCAAATGATTTACATTCACAGCCACAATAGCGCCCTCTATGCTGCTATAGCATATAGCACAATAGAGGGCGCTATTGGGGCTGGGAATGTGAATACTCACTTGCATTCCCTGCCTGACAAAACCTGAAGTGCCTGCCACCAGGGCCAGGAACATGGGAGGTAGTGTACGTGGCCACAATGCAGCTGCAGGAGGCTGCTGGAAGCCCCAGGGGAGTAAAATTGATAAATTCAACAGACTTAAAAGAATACTATTGATTGAAACGACTTTTTTTTTTAATACTCTATAATAGTGTACACATTACCACTAGTGCTAGGGGCACTTAATTTATTCACCCAAGTCTCTCTCTTGCTATCCCTGCTTAAAAATTCATTTCTCACACAGCTCATAGTAGTTTGGGTCACCCTGAGCTGCTTGGTTACTCTGTCACACAGCTCACAAATATATTTCACTGTGTCACTCACAGCATGCAGCAGACATGAGGAGAAATAGGCTGATCTGAGGTGGTAACAGGTAACTAAATGAGCTGGAATATTGCTGGAATATAACTAGCTATACCAGGAGTCTGTGTTTACACTCAGACTGGCTGCCTGCTTGAGGTGATTCACTCCAGGCTGCATCCACTTTACAAGCTGCTGAGAGGGGCAGACCACTGTCTACAATTAGCATTATTAGTATCTTTATCAGTCAAGAGAAGCAAAGATAAAAAACACACATTGCTAGAATCTTTAACCCCTTACCACCATATCAATAAGATTCTTTCAGCAAGGTGATAATTAAACTATAAACTGAGGAGTTGATAGCAACTCCCCTGTGCAGACACATGGTCTAGCCCTCTGGGAGCTCAGTATTAGATACATTTTGCCAAAACTGACGGAGGATTTTACAGCTGAGAGGAACAGCTGTGTGAGGAATCTAATTGCTCCTAGTACTTGTCCTAATGTGTGCTACAACATTCAGCATTTAAAAAATAAATGCATACATCGATAGTATTCCTTTAAGTGCCCCTTTAAGGCACATACACACGCTCAACAGTGGTGTTTTACACAGCACAAGCGTGAAACTACTTTACTACGTAAAGAAATATATTACAACTTACATAACATTCTGAAGCTCTCAATGCAACAGTTGGCATGAGTTCTTATCACTGTGTGATTTTTGCATAACAATGGGAATTTTTTAATGGGAAGTTGTTTGCATCCTCTTGACAAAACAAACGTTGTGTGACAATTATGCTGTGGAAAACACCGCTGTTGAAATTGGGTAAGAGACATCACAGAAGAAAATTAAACAATTATCTGTCAGGCAATTCAAAATCCCACTTGATGGTGTGTACTAGGCCTGAAGGTATCTGCTTGTCCTGCTGACTATACTGCATTACTGACATAACACAACATCCAAAAAGAGGCACATAAGTTTACCAAACACTTTTATAACAACAGATATGCATGCTTGCTTGGGGGTTGTAGCTATTAATCTTGACAAAACAATAACTAAGTCAGCCCTGCAATAGGGGTTTGTGACATTGTAATGTACAAGAGGTTTGCGACCTATTTAAAAATAAATATACTTTTTTTACGCGTATACTTTACAAATTTGTTGTAAATATAATACTCTGCCTGGCTCTGTGCCTGCTGACCCTGACAAATATTTGCTACACAACCCCAGACCAAGCATGCATAACAAAATAATTACACAAGGACTGACACACATCATGATTACAATGATATGTCTAACCCCCCTCCCCCCCCCCCCTTCCTAAAAAAAAAAAAATACATTTTAGGCTCTGGATATTACTTACTAGGCATGTGCTCATCCCTAACTAGTCGGAGAAGTCTCAAGTCCCTCCTCTTCATATCCGACCACCTCCGTTGGATTCGGGTGATCGAGTGGCGTTTGCGGGAAATTGCTGCCACAATTCCGCCCTTAATGTCTCCACAATCCTCCTTTTTTCAAAGAGGTCATGGAGACCGTCATAGTTTGACGACAGCAGGGTCTGTAACAAGAAACGTCAACTTGTTAGCAAATCCTACTTCACTTTCCATGTACAGCTACAAACAATGTTAATAATTTAGATTTGTAACATGAAATCCATCAATGTAACCCTGTCATCAGGATCAAACAGTATGAAAATGTACCCATCATAATCACTAATACATGTAAACCCTAAACTCCCAATGATGAATGTTTGATTGATAATCCATTGTCAGCATTTTGCTAGAGGTCCAGTGGCATATATAAGGAGTTATGTGGCCTGTTGCAGGGTTGACATTAGCACCACAAACAGCGTATACATAACTATTGATATTGCAAAATAACACCTCACTCACACAACCAGACTAACAGAAGTGCAAGGAGGGTATGGTGATCTTTAGGAACATAATTTAAATGAAAAAGGTACAGCCAGGTAATACTGCAGGTGATGGTGGGTCCCTCGGTGGAGCAGCAATGGTCTAAGTGGCCTCACGCCCTCAGTACCTGACACATACAAATATATTCCTATAAGGGATCAGCAGGGGGTTCTGTATGGCTTTTATTGTGTATTGTAACGATTCGTGTAGCAATCAGAAGTCTGATTATTGTGTGATATGCAGTATCACCAATAATCAGACACTATACCTGATTATATGGTGATCTGCAGAATCACCAATAATGCAAGTATAGCAAACAAGGTAATAGCAAGTGTACAGTGCTTGGTGCAACAGTAATACTGATTAGATTTGGCAGAACCTCACCAGAGGAGCTGGTGGGTACTATCAGTAAGGAACCTCACCAGTGACAAGGGCTCACTGGTGAGTAGAGTGGTCAGACAGATCGGTTTGGCAACAGACAGGAGAATACAGTACAGAATCGGCAGGCAGAAGGATAAAGGTATTTCAGGCAGAGTCAGCAATAGGATCAGATGGGCCAAAGTACAGAATCTTATAGCGTAAGAGTAGTCAGAAGAGAGCCAGAGTCATACACAGATAATCAAGCAATAATAACAGTAGTAATATCAATTCCTAGTCTTGTGTGAAATCCCTGGTTTCCTCCCAGATCAAAGCACACCGGATCTAACTAAGGTCTGAGTGCTCACACAAAGCATGCGCAACAGCAGACAAGTTGCGAGTGATTCTCGGAGGCTTAAGAAGCGGAGGAGACCCCTCAGCCATGCCCACACCCATCAGCCAATCAGAGCTGCAGAGAGTCTCCTCTGACGTCAGCCGACCGGCTGTGCGCGCGTGAGACAAAGCTACTCTATGAGCCATTAACAATCCCCTCGGCGTGCTAGACGCCGAGGGGACAGGAGAAACGCCCGACAGGGAAACCGAAGCAGCTGCCGCGGCATCCTGATTGCCCGCAGCTACATCTCCACAGAATGTTACATGTATAAACCCTTCTCAGCAACAACTCTGCAGACCATGGTCCACTCACTTTTAGTCTGTGAACGTTGTTGCATTCTCAGAAATAACTGTTTACACTTCCTTACACCTGTGGGCCAAAAAACCCTGCTACCTGACCTTCCACCATCACACATGTCACCATGTCATAAATGTCAGAATGAGATTAATGGAGAATCACACATTCACAGTGGCCAAACTATGACTAAAACGTTGCTACTTCAGTCTGCTTAACCACTTTACACCCATAGGAGTGGATATCTCTGTCCCTTTTTCCACCCTGTTAACACCAGGGACGGAGATATCCGCACCTCACGCCGCTGTCCGCGCTCCTGGACACTCATGCCCACGCTCATGCGGGCCGCCAGCCACTCAGCCAGAGATCAATGAATGGCTAAAACCATTCCCGTTACTTGATGTAAGCCCCCCCCGCAATGATCAGCTGCTTCTATGAGAAGCAGCGATCATTGTGAAATTTAAACAATATTCCACAGCCTCATAGCACTTCCTGCAACCGTACTTCCAACACTTGCATGTCGCATAAACAAAAAGTTACTGTGGCCATCTTGTGGCCAAATAGTACAACTACACCTTAAACGATTTTTCAAACACAAATACATTAGTTTGACACTATAAAGTAACTCATTACCTCCCACACTCCCCAATTTTTTGTATATTTTAAAATGAAAAAATGTAAATAAAAGATACAGGAAATAAATAAAAATATATAGTTACCTTAGGGACTGAACTTTTTAAATATTTATTTCAAGAGGGTATAACACTGTTACTTTATAAACTATGGCCTTGTAATTAGGGATGGACGCAAAACTGGAAAAAATGCACCTTTATTTCCAAATAAAATATTGGCGCCAAATATTGTGATAGGGACATAATTTAAACGGTTTTATAACCGGGACAAATGGGCAAATACATTTCATGGGTTTTAATTACAGTAACATGCATTATTTAAAACTATAATGGCCGAAATCTGAAAAATAATAATTTTTTTTGCCACATTTTTTCCTATTTTCCTATTAAAACACATTTAGAATAAAAAAATTCTTGGCATAATGTCCCACCTAAAGAAAGCCTAATTGGTGGTGGAAAAAACAAGATCTAGTTCATTTCATTGCGATAAGTAATAATAAAGTTATAGACAAATGAATGGAAGGAGCAATGAAAGGTGAAAATTGCTCTGGTGTTTCAGGGTTAAATCCCCTCGGTGGGGAAGTGGTTAAAATAAACCACATTTGTTCAAACATTGTTTACATTGCAGTGGCTCTTTTAAAAAGGCCAATAACATGTCTGCAGTAATAAGTAGGAGCTTCTACCAAAACTTCTTTACCACATCACAGCATAAAGAACAACCTCATCTGTATTGTATACAAACTGCACATGCTGCTGGGATGCAAGAAGATCTGCAATGTACACAGTGACAATCATATGGCATATACACTAAAGGGAATCTGAACACATTACAGCATCTTAACAAACAACTCTCTGTGCTACAGACAGGTTGGAACCACACCCTGAAATACAGTATGAAATCAAACACATGTACACATAGGTCAGCACATACATATATAATACACAGGCATAAACTATATATACTTACAGTGGCCATATATACTCTCTCCTGAGGGGTGAAGTTTTGCACCATTATGCCAGCTTGCATGAGCTTCCCTCTCTGCAAATGGGTCACTTCCTGTAACTTCCTGTAGGCTGTGTATAGCAAGTGCGCCACATCGCGCGCTCCGCGTTGCGCACATCACGCACAGTGCAGTATGCATAGCGCGCATAAACTATTACGCGCGCTATGGGAAACGCGGCCTTTTTCCGCGTCATGTATGCTCAGTTCACGCGATCAGCGATATTGCCGCGCTAACTGAAACATTGCGCGCGTAAAGTAGGCATTCATTGGAGTCAGTTTTTCTGCATCCAATCTGCATGTAGGGGAAACTGGCCCTAAGGCCTTTTTTCCACGGACAGTTGATAGGCAGTGAAATTCCACACAATCTCTCACAACTGCTTGGTACTGCCTAACTGCTCACTGCTGCCTGATAACTGCTTGCTGAACACACAGTACAACTGTCTGATGAAAAGAGGCCTAAAGCCCAATTTACACGATACGATTTTTTGTACGATTCGATTACAATTCTATTTAAATTCCGACATTTCCGATCCTGATTTGATTCTATTCAATTCGATTTGCCATTGCAAAACAATGACAAATCGAATTGAATCGAATCCTGATCGGACATGTTGGATTTAATCAGATCGTAAATAGAATCGTAATCGAATCGTATTGTGTAGATGGGGCTTTAGAGTTCTCAGTCTTTTATGTGCAGAAAATGCACACAAAACAGTCAATTGTGTCCCCTACTTCAAGGCTAGTCACACTAGGGCAGACAGATACATTTACAGTTGCACTGAAGCATACTGTTATATGCTTCTAAACTGCTTCATAGGTAATGTGCAATGGAGCTTCCCTTCCATTGGTATATTTGTACAGGATACACAATGTGAGTCTTGGGCTTCTCCATGGCATGGAGGGGGAGGAGTTAACATTTGGGGAGGGGTGGAGTTAACTAGGGATGATCAATGAGATGCAAATTTCTCTCAACATTTAAATGACTTGTAAATGTTATATGCAGCTTGAAGTTGGACCAATCAGAATAACATTCTGTCACTTTTTATTTTGTACAGGTTGAAGCTGAATGTATAATTTTCATGAAATTTGAATGTTAGAATAAATTATTTGTATCTCATGACGGTAATCATTCCCAGAATTCACACACACCATTGAATAAACCATAGAATAAATCACAGCCATGCCAAAACCACTGCGCTGGTGAGTCTCAGGAGGAAGAGATGAGCAAGTGAGATCTCATGAAACGCAGATCTGTGGTGATAACTGTTGCCATGCATTTAGCTATGATAGGCAGATTTCAGCATGAAGTTTCTCAGGAATCCGTCCGCAGCTGTTCCCCAGTGTGTAAATGTGCCCCCTGTGTGTGTGCATTTATACATGACCTGTCCTGTGTCGTCCACCACGCCGATTTCCATCCATCTTCCGAATATGCCGCTCTTCCATACACACCACCGATGCACGGCATGCAGTGTGTGACGTCACACAAGCATCGTGTGCTATGCGCTGGCGGCATGTATGGAACAGCGGCACATTCTGAAGACTAATGGACACCGCGTGGTGGGCGACATAGGACAGGTCATGTATAAATACGCACACACGGGGTACATTTACACACTGGGGAACGGCACCCGGGATTTCTGTTGTGTCTGTTGCTCATCCCAATATCACTCGCCATGACCGCCGTGCACCTGATTGACCATTGCTGACTGACATCTTGCAGCATGTTGAACTGGGCATGCTTTTGGCTGCACTTTTTTTTTTTCCCCAATTTCATAATTATGGACAGGGCAGTTACTCATGGTTCAAATGAGCTTTAATTGCTGCGGCTAGATGCGGCAGGGTTAATTACCCATAATGCCGCTCTCCGCCGAGCATTTCAATGAGCTCACAAGTGTCCTAATGGACGCGTTGCAAGCCTCGCTATGGAGCACTTCCTCCTTCCGGCTACACATCCATTAGGACACTTGTGAGCTCGTTGAAACGCTGGGCGGAGAGCTGCATTATGGGTAACTAGCTGCTCAGCTGCAGAAATTAAAGCTCATTTGAATCACGAGTAACCACTGGGGTTACTCGTGATTACTCTGTGATGAGCATCCTTGATTATGGAATTGGGATGGTCGATAGCTGTGAGTCGTGTCATGTATAAGTATCTTTTACTGTTGCAATCTCTCCCTGACACAATAGTTATCTTCCTGGCTCTGTCTACCTCCTTACTCATAGAACACAAGATGGAGTGACTAACCCCTCCCTCCACCCTTGTATATTTGTGCTGCCTGTGGTGGGATCTCTTTTCATTGGCTGTTGGGCCTTGCTGTGCTTTCTGTTGGGTTTGCTGAAGCTGATGCCCACTCCACTCTTCCTGCCAAACTTTGGCACTGTGAGGCCTCATTTCCACAAACAGTTGATAGGCAATGAGATGCCTCTCGAACTCTTTCTGAGCACACAGTTCTGGAAAAGAGGCCTTACTGGCTGTTGCTTTGACCACAAGTTTGGCAAGATGCCAAGTGAGGCTTTTTCATGTGCTAGTTCTGTAACTGCGAAAGGTGAAAATCCTATATGTGGGTGTATGCTTTTCTCATTATCCATCAGAGAGCCTTATGATCGGACCTAAATGTATTCTGCAGCAGGACAATGACACTAAACATACAGCCAAAGCGATTGAAAACTATCTTCAGCATAAAGAAGTCCTGGAAGTGAAGGTATGGCCCCTGCAGAGACCTGGGCCTAGATTCACTAACCGGCGCTAACGGTGCACTGATGCGCCGTTTAGGTCGCATCATGTACAGTTTAGCGGGTGCGCGGTGCAGTGCGCGATGTAGCTTTGTGCATCTTTTAGTGTGCACAAAGCTACTTAAGGCGCACTAACCTCAGATAAGGCACACTAACCTCAGATAAGGCACACTAACCTCAGATAAGGCACACTAACCTCAGATAAGGCGCACTCAGGGGCAGACTGACAACTCGTGGGGCCCCCGGGCAATAGGAGATTATGGGGCCCCCATACCAGTGTTTCCCACCTTTCACGTTATATTTTTACAGACTAAGATATAATAATTTATTGACAACAATAAATATGTTATATTGTACACTGACAAAACCCCTGCGCCGCGCGTAGCACGTCGTGCCTAAAAATGGGTGTGGTCATGCAACAGAATGTGGGCATGGTCATGGGTGGGGCAAAATATACATGACCTTAGCAGTGGTGTAAAAGGTCTGCCGGGGAAGTTTGAACTCTGCCATAGTGTTTCCCCCCAAAATACATGTAATCTGACAGCATTTCACCAAAAATCCATGCAATTTGGCAGAGGTTCCTCCAAAATACAGATAATATGGCAGTCGTTCCCCCAAAATAGACGTTATCTGGCAGCAGCGGTTCCCCCAAATACACATAATTAGGCAGCGGATCACCAAAAATACATGTAGCAGCAGTGGTTCCCCCAAAATACACAGAATCTGGAAGCAGCAGTTCCCCCAATATACACAATCTGGCAGCGGTTCCCCAAAAATACACATAATCTGGCAGCTGTTTCTCAAAATACACTTAAAGAGGAGCTGTTAGGTATAAGGTCTCAGAGAAAATAAACACATATATCAGTAGCTAAAGATTGGCTGTACTTACATTACATATGCATTTCACTGTCCACGTTTGGATTTCACAGAATTTGTATATAGTATATGCAGAGATAGATGCTCCTGACAGCTCATGGCAGGCTCCATGTTTTTCTGTCAAATGTGTCGTCATGTCCTGCCTGCTTCCTGATCACAGATAAGCTCCTACTTGAACAACACAGTGTGCAGTGAATATTAATGAGCCATGTGGCTAGGAACAATAGCTGACTCCTGCAGTGTACTCTGCCCAAGATTTATCAGTGCTACACGATTACAAGCTGCTGTAACGT